>NC_060885.1:32908631-33026131 GCF_014805685.1 Silurus meridionalis | reverse complement strand
GACATTGAATTGTTGCCAAACTACAAGACATTATGACTCTGTCCAACCTCGAGCCTCGCATGCAAATGTGACATTCGGAGTCTCGTGGGGAAAAGAAATTGAACCAAAGGTCTTTCCTCTATATTAAAACACGAAGGCCCCCTCGTTGGCTACGAATTGTCTAATATAGATGAAATGTTGCCTTTGTGAATCGTGACAGCATTGTTCAGCATTTTTATTTATCTGCATTGCGTTCGGAACTCGAAAACGATCCTGGTCATCGATGCATCAAGAATAAAACATTATGAAACCAACACACAAACCAGCTCAAGAGGCCACAAAAAAAAAAAGCGCCTTTCAAGTGATTAAAATGCTGATGCCATATAAACATGCCACATTATTGAATGGCACTGATTAGGCAGGCAGATGCAAAGCAAGGAGCCAAAAACATCAATTATTCACTGGACATCTGGCTCAGTGCGGCAGAGGAAGCTCTTGTTTTAAGTTAGACACTGCTCTTCCTCCAACTCCGAAAAGTTCTCGCTGTGTTTTTTTATTTGATTTTTTTATCATGTTACTCCTTTTCTGGAGCTGATTTCCGTGTGGTCATCAGTTTGAGCGCCAGGGTTCCGGATGGGGTGACCCATTTTAAAGTATGTATGTGAAGAGCTGTCTCATACATATATAACTGATTTGAGCTTTTGAATTTCAAAGCGGCCGCAGTCAGCAGAAACAGTGTCGCTTTATTCATCTATTAATGCAATTTTTAAGGTCAGGGATCAGAGGGAGAACAAAAGAAGGACTATTCAGTTTAGAATTCACAAAATGCATTTTAATTAGCCACCGTTTTAGCTGTAAAATGGGAAATTTATTTGTGCTTTCTTTTCTTTTTTTCTTGCATCTTCGGGCACAGACGAAGGAGCTGTTGACATTAAGCTGATAAATTTGAGACTGAATTTGGTCGGGCTTTTCTTTCTTTTTCTTTTATTTTTTTCGTGAAAAAATGAAGAAGTGTGAAAAATGTGCTCTTACTTTATTGAGACAGGATTTTCTTTCTCCGGAGATTTGCTGCGAGCCTAGCCTTTTTTCCGTTTAACTACGGTCTCGACTTTTCCCCTTCATGTTTCCTCCGAGCATAAATAACAGCCGTTGTGATTGGTGAAGTATTCTACATGGTCTAGAGAGAAATGGAATATGGATGTTTTTTTTTTTCCAAACCAACTCTTTGGCATCTTTGGAAGGACCCGTAATTTCCGGACTATAAAGCACACCCATATATAAGCCGCACCCACTGAATTTGACAAATATTTTTATTTTAAACATAAATAAGCCGCACCTGTCTATAAGCCGCACTGCAAACTAAAAAACGTTACACAGGCTTTAATGAAAGACAGGTCTGTTACACGGTGTAACGGGTGAAATATGTTGTGGCTCCTTTAGGAGCATAACGATATTTTGGAAATAGCCTGATGCCGCATTTTTTTCGCTATTACTGCATGTGTGCAAGACTGAGGAATATGTCCCTATTATTTTCTGATGCTCATTTCTGTGTTTCTTTGACTAACCCGTAACGCTGTTGCCAAGAAAAATAAAAAAGCACGAGTTTTGGAAACCTGTCTGTGATTATATGATTTCTGTTGTAACTGGAGTTAGGGAGCTCTCCCTTCACCCAGACTCAACGCGTTACAACGGCTTGTATCTAAACAGTAGCCGACCAAGAAAGTCATTGTTCACTGTCTTCCTCCTTCCTTTCACAACTATTTCTCTCTGGAGTTTTTCTTTTGGCATTGTCGTGCGTTTAAAAATCACCACCGGTGGAAGTTTTTCTCCCGATGCCGTGCAGCTTAGAACACAGGTGAAGTGTGTTTTTTTGTTTCTGTTTGGAAATTTCTTCAGTCTAATGTTATGGGGTTCAGTTTTTTGGCTTGAAGTTTGTGAAACCGGGAAAAACCCAGAAAAAAATCCATAAATTAGCCGCTTCGTTGTTTAAGCTGCGGGGTTCAAAATGTGGGAAAAAAGTAGCGGCTTATAGTCCGAAAAATACGGTATTTTAAGAAAGTGTTTTGTTTAAAATGATCTTACACTGTGCAAATTAAAACTATACTCGTTTAAAAACAAAAAATATATAAATCAGCTGGCAATTAAAGCCGCTTCAATTGAATTGAAGCTCGTAATGCATGAAAGAATTCTTTGGCAATGATTGATCTTGGGACACATCATGTGACCAAACGATGCCAAACGATTTATTTTAATTGCAAACCATACAACGTTCTGCCATTGTCATAACTAGTGTTTTCTAGGACTATAGATATCTACAGTGCATAAGATCGCAATTCTCTGTTTGAATTTTTTTTTCTTAAATATTGCTTATTTCTGTTCATCACACAGTTCCACCATTAAAGAGTCCTTCTTGTATAGAGAGTGCGCTATTGCACAGGCTCTCGAGCTCTTGATGATGTGGTCATGTGGAATTACTACGTGTTTCAATTTCATTCAGCCTCATCTGGAGCAGTGTGACCAGCGTGGAGTGTTGGAGTACGACTCCTCCAGATTAATGAGACTCTGTTACAGCCGAACGAAGGAACGATTCCTCGGTTACCACCCTTGTAGTCGATATTTAGAGAGACTGTAATCCACGTTAAATGGATGCGTCTTTTTGCTTTTGATCAATCATCACGATGACCAGGAGTGACACGGACTGTAGCGCAGGGGTGGTGGTGGTGGTGGTGGTGGTGGTGGCGGGGGGAAGCGAAAATGTTGTAGCAGCAGCATGAAGAACGCTTGTAGGAGGCAGCAACTCCTCCACGCACACTGCCTCTGGTGATTCAGCACGGCCAGTTTAGACACGTTGCTATGGTTTTTACTGTTGATAATTCAGGAACACTGAGTGAAGCTGATATGAGGCCTTTTGACGTACGGCAGCATTAGGCAGACAAATACTCTGGCTTTCACTCCCGCGTGTTTATACGTCATTATTTTAGAACTCATTAAAGTTAGTGCTTTGGAGAAATGTTCATCCTTGTATTACCTATGAAGCAAAACTAAATAGACATTGCAAACTCTTTAAAGAAGAACATTCTGAAACACATGAAATATGATTATATTGAAATATTAATGTTGTGTTTGTAGTTTTTTGCCTGTTGCTCCTTAAAGAAAGACAGTGCTAGCACGTTTTATGTCTCTGTTACTCATCCGACATTCGATAGCGTTACTGAAAAATCAAGACACAGAAAGCAAGCACTGGACACGAGGCTCCAGATCGAGGCAATTATGAAAATCACAAGTGCGCTGTCACAGACTATATGCTACTAGAATGAAAGTTAAAGCTTTGGAAGCTTGTTAGAGATTTTCAGGAGGTAAACGCTGGAAAGACTTGAGGCCATTTGTCATAGAGATGAAGAAACCCATCAACATTTCATTGAACATCACATTTTTGATTATAAATATTTATTAGCATGTTGTTCAGGGTGGATTTTTTCCTTGAGGGATGATTTGAATCATCAGAGTACATAAATGCTGAATGTTTCCTTCGGTCTTTTGATAGAGAACTTTTAATTAGTTTGTCATTATTTTGATGGAAGGGCGGAATGAATCACGAGCTGTACTTCTATCCAGCTTTTCATTTATTTTATTTATTTTTACAAAATTTATCAAACATTCAGATGGGAAAGTGCCTTTTCCAGGTAAATGACACAAAAAGCACAGACTGAATATTACAGTAATGCCATTAAAAGCAGACGTTTTAGCTGTGCTCTTAATTACACACTTAATTAAGTGGCCATTAACATGGTTACTCATTCATAAAGCAATTTAATATTCCAGCCATGCGAGTTCGACAATGACTCTTTCATACCGACAGGAAAGCGACCGAGCGACCGTCGACGCCGTACCGAAATCTAAACTTGAGCGCATCCGATTGTGGAGTTTCTTTCTTTTTTTATGTTACGGCATGTCCCCTAAAGCACTCCCACAATATCCTTTAGCTTTTGAGGGCTGGAAGAATTTAATTACATTCAAGAATGTCATCAGCCTCTGCTGAAACATGAGAGGAAAATTATAGACTAGATTACTGGAGCCTTAAGCTAACAGTGTGTTAGTGAGTCAGGCTGATGACTTTGTATGGTGTTATTGATGAGATCACGAAACCGTGGGAGATTTCTGACAGAACTCACATCAAGGCTACCAATTACAAATAACATGAAGTTTACAAATGAACACAGACCATGTGTGCAAACCGAATCCATTCTCTTTCATTAGCTACCTGTCCCTAATACGTATACATGCTCATTAAAACTGGAAAGGGAATAAATACCAAGCGATGTTTTACTCTTCCTTTACGCTCTTCTTTAGGAGGAGAGAGGAATTTATGATAGTCTTCCTGCCACCTCTGTGCTCATATGATCTCTTGCTCATCAACAAGGCAACATCGTCCACAAAACAGCTGGTGCTCACTCGATGTTCTTTGTTTTTCTCACCATTCTGTGTAAATTCCAGAGACTGCTGTGTCTAAAAATCCCAGGAGACCATGGTCCATCTGGCACTAACTGTTAAAAGGAAGCAGACGATTTCTTTGTAAGTTTCAAGCAACAGATATGAACCGTTAAACTTTCATTGGTCAAGTGGGTGTTTACAGAGACCCAAATTGGTGTCTAATGACCCAAACGACACAAATTAGCTTTTCAAACAGGTATTAAACTTTACATCTAACTCATTCTTAATTAATGGGTTTCATTCAATTAAATAGTGATTTTCATTTTCATGTTTTTTTTATTGGCTTAACCTATCTTTTTGATCTCAGAATAAACAGTTGAATGGGAAATTTTTTTTTGCAAACTTGGTGGTATTAATTTCTTGTCTCTTCACCTCTTATCTCTTTAAATATGACATGCTAGAGCATCTTTTAGCTTTGTGTGCTTACAGGAAAGAAATTTGACCAAAGGCACTTTTTGTGATTAAAATATTGAATAGCAGTTTACAAAAACGGAAAAGATGTTAGACCTTAAAGCTTTCTGGTGCTCAGATCCATGCACGAGGATCGGTATAAAGCACATTTTAATCCCAGTATGCCAAAATGCCGGTCGTTCCAAAGGTGATTGGTGTGAATGCAGCCGATACGTTTATGATATATGTTTACACTTTTCTATTTTGTCCATATCATTCATATGTGCCATTATATATTCCCAGCAACTGAATGGTTCTCAATGAAAAAGTCTTGGGAATTCTATAACTTCAGATACTGTGATTGTAATAGGTACTGCATTTGATCCTTTCATTCAGAAATGGAGGTCATCTGGTAATTAGGTAAGAAGCATGAAAAGATAAAGGATAATCTTTTTCACAATACAGTGGGATTGGCATGCTTTTGTCAAAGCTGCAATGTTGTTTTTCTGTTTCCTGTAGATAAGGCATCGGCCGCCAACAAGTTTGCGATTATGCTTTTTAAACATATTGCTTTTGTAGGATCTATCTGTCTGTGTGTCTATCTATCTATCTATCTATCTATCTATCTATCTATCTATCTATCTATCTATCTATCTATCTATCTATCTATCTATCTATCTATCTATCTATCTAATCTACTGTATCATCACGTACATATATAGTGTATATACACCTCCATCCACCTATTATCATTAGACATCATAGTAATGCATTATTGCTGGCTTATGATTAAATATTATTTTTATGGTTTTTTTACATATTTTACAAAAGCTTTACAGTTACTGTCAGTTACTGCAAAATCTGCATACAACTTTTATCCTTTAAAGCATAAAGAGCATACAATATACAAAAATATATAAATAAATATATATATATATATATATATATATATATATATATATATATATATATATATATACAGTTTACTGTATATCTATTATAAATACATTTTACAAAAATACATTTATATATATATATATATATATATTTTAATTTTACAAAATTAAAAAAGCAAAAAATCCCTTTTAATTGATATTTTTGTTTGTACCTGTTCATGACTGTTTAAGTTTATAATTGTTCGGCAAAGAAAAAAACAAAAATGACAATTTTTTTATAATAAAACAATCGATATATAACTTTTGATTTTGTGTATTTATATTTTCAAAACACATCCTGTTCATTTTGAATAACATTCGTATTCATTTTCTATCCCTTTCGTCTCATTAGTAGCTCCATTAATACAATTCAGCAGCATCACTAGACACCAGTGTATTGAGTTTAGTCTTAAATATCATTATCATAATTCCCTGCACTGGATTTTACAATTTACTGTCAGCTGTTCAATTGAATCTAAATGTAATTTTGCATGTTGTCCTTTAAAGCATAATTGAGCATACAATTTATAGCATATACAGTATTGAAAAACAACACATCTCAGTTATACATCACACAATAAAAGCGTTTTATCTATTTAGTGTTTTATATGTTCACATTTGTAACATTGCTTCTATGAAGCTTACGTTCGTGCAGCTGCATTATACATTTGTCTACGGATATTCCTGGGCTTGTGTGGCTCACAGCATCTGAACAAAATCAGAACGTATGCATCTCATCTCAGCTGCTGCATCCAGCCTATAATTCTAGTGTGATTTGGTGCACACAAGGGTGTGCTGTTACTTTAGGCGACAAATTGAAATATCACCCACATGCTGTTTAGTTTATACACAGGTTATGTGGAATTTGTTTATATCAAATAGCCTTCTTGTATGCTGCTCATTGATTTCTGCATGTATTCAGTTATTATTATTGATGCACAGAATTTCATTTATACTTTAAAGTTGAGAAGCTATGAAGTTTGCACTGAATATTCATCTGAATCTAGATCCGAATTTAGATTCGTGAAGCGTGTGCACGTGCATGCGCGCATTATGTCATTATGTTTTAATGTTATGCCAGACAGCTTTGAGACTATTATAAATGTCCAGAATGATGGACAAGTGAAGTCTGAGGGAATCAAACCCAAACACACCACAATACACATCGTCGTTCATACGTAGAGCGTAATTGATGCTGTTAGACTCTAAAAGGCCAAGTGACTACAAAAAAAAAATCTTTGTATAACTTTTATGTAACATCTCAAGTAAATGCCAGAATGCTGATTACAATTCTTAAAAAGGACAAAGGCTGACGCAGGAAAAAACGAGAGTTACTAACCGACAGACATGTGACATTTAACTCTCTTTTAACTGAAACTCTCGCCTTTTAGTGATAATGCGCACATACTGGATAATGAGTGGTCTGATTTTCTTATTGCAGATTTTTAGCTTTAAAGTTATCAGGACTCTTGGAAACGAGTTATGAAATATCATCTTAGCATAGTTTTTATGCTCACAATGAAAAAATTTGAAGAATGTAACCCTCGTTTGGAAAATGTGTAATTCCTGCTTTTTATAAACCCTTACAGTATGGTGTTTCCTACACAACAGTGCTGAGCCTCCTGCTAACAAGAGCTCAATTTCTTTACATATTATTCAGCAATTTCTCCAGGTCCTCCTCTCTTTTCCTCTCTCTGCTATTGATTTAATACAACCATGTCAGGAACCGGATCGAAATTTCTGTCTGGATTTGGTTGCATATTTTGGATTTGCTGGAAAGGAGCCGTGACCATGTTGTAACTTATTGGCAGAGGCAGCCAGATCTCCATATAAATCTCATGCCTTGTCATTGATATCATGTATCCTAACAAGATACAGTACGCATGGTCTTCTGTGGAAAGCTTAGCAACGTTTTAGATCTTCCAGCATACTTAAAAGTGGGGATTAGGTGCTTTAGTGTAAAACAATACTTGTATTAAACCCATCCTGACTGTGATAAAGCTCTACTTGTGTTTCATCTGCTCATGGATCTCATCTCCCACCAAAGCTCCAGGACCTTTTAGTGAATGCCAAGATCTTTTGTAGAAAAGAAAATACATTCTTCTGGCACTTCTTCCAGATAGTTTAAGGTATAATTGATGTTTTGGACACTTGAGCTCTATCTTTAACCTTATTAAACACCTTTGGGATGAATTAGAACTGCCTTCCCTCCAGGCCTCCTCACCTCACCTACATCAGTACTGTAACACGCTTGTGTCTGAATGAGCACAAATCTCCACAAAATCTTGAAGAACATCTTCGCAGAAGTGTGGAGGTTATTAAAACTGTAAATGGGGACTAAGGGTGGAATGGGATGTTCAAAAAAAGCACATAAAAATCTTATGGTCCACAAATTGTCGCTTTAGACAAGTAGTATTAACTCAGTTGCTGCTAGTAATGTTGGCAGGTAAATGAAGCCCAAAAATCATTGGTGTAAAGTTTCATGAAGGACGCTGAATTAGCTTATATGGCAAAAAGTGTGGAGATGAAATAAATCAACAGCAGCACATCCTGCTGACTGGCTGAAATCATACATTACATTATAATCAAGGATGGATAATAGAAGCAGTTAAAAATGATGTTGGTCTCAATTAGCAAACAAGCCACACTCAGTGTCGTTTAGATGTAAATTACACACGTGTGTGTGTGCGCCGAATTACGTTTTCCCAGTTGGATGTAAATGATCTGAAACACCCCTGTGATCAACTGCTTTCTCACCAAATATCTGTTCTCATATGGGGGTGGGTTCAAGAGACAAGCAGGATATTTTGATCGCTGATAAGAAATTTCATTTCAGTCTTGTCTTCTGGTTTAAATCAGAAAACAGGTTTATAACTCAGTTATGAGATCCTCAGGTAGATTGCTTGCGGTGACACCGAATCCTTTACTCTGTTTATCAATTCATAGGGAACAAAAATGAGTTGGCACTGAGCAGCGTTACGGCTTCTGTCGTTCGCCCGCCATCGGACTCCCTAAAGTAACGATTCCCCCTTTTGCTTATGATGTGCAATCGAGCATAAAGTACGTGTCATGTGCTGTCAGATTGGAAGGCGGCCTGTCGTAAAAGGCGTCTACATGCTACATGCACCTCATCCAGCGCATCTCTTTAGGGCATTGACTTAATTTGTGAACACTCAAGTGTTATCTCTTGCACGGTCGGAGATTATTTTTTCCCCATCTTTGTGTTAAACTATCTGAAGCCTACAGCCTGAGCGGATTATCTTACAAAAGTGTGAGGTGTTTCTCAAACACAAATCAAAAGAGGATTCAAAGTTTTTCTTCCTTTGAAACCGTCAATATTAAAGAAATGCTATATTTCTCACTCGTTCCTATCATTTCAGATTAATTTTGTGATAGAAATTCAGTCAGCGATCAAGGATTTGTGATCAGCATTTGCGAGCTGGAATACAGATTTCCATTAGTTCCTGGTATATTGCAAATACGGATCAGTGTGTGCTCAAAAACAGCAAGAAGATCTTTAATAAACGTCCTTCTTAAAAGTTTTGGCACGCTCTGTGCTCTGAGATGTTTTACTGATCACCGTGGTTGTATCTCACCAATGGATATTTGAGCACAAACTAGTCTGGCCGTTTTCCTCCGACCTTCTCATTTATGGTACGTCTTCTGAAATGCTGCTCGCTGGATATTTTTTTGCACCATTTTGCGTAGTGTGTCGTGTATGAAAACCTCAAGAGATCAATGTTTTCTGGAATACCCATCCCAACTGAAGCTCTTGACCCCTAGCATGTATTTATGCATTACTCAAAGATTGACATGAAGATATTTATGCAGAATTTGCTCCCGTTTCTGCAAACCAAATATAGCTGAGTAAATTGCCTTAACCTCAATAAAAAAACAAAAAAACCTCAGTTGTGGCGACTAAAAGTGAATCAGAGAGCTGATGTGTAATTACACATGCAAGATCATATAATTAAGCGTAAATTCAATTCCCAGAAAAAGCATTGTTTTTAGCCTTCTCTCCCTCTCTTTCTCTCTATCGCAGAACGAACACACTCGAGTTTTTAACCTTTAACCATTCGGAGTGTCAATCCACACCTGCTCCATCCATCCTGCATCTAAATGAAGTGTGTAAACACCATAGAAAGCTTTTCAAATCCCACACTTAGTTCTGCTCTCTACGACAATGTAATGATTGTGTGGCCTGTATTTAGAAAGTAAGGTGTTTTGTAAGGTAATGATGCTCATTAAACCAACATGGGGAACCCGAAACCAAACGTAAATAGGCTGATTACTCAGAGTCCCACTGTTTAATGTCACTTTTTTTTTTTTTTAAATCAACTGCATTTTAAAGTCTTGTCTTGGGATGTGAACATGATTTCGTTTACTACCTGAATTGTTTGACATCCATTTTTTTCTGCAGTGTAAATGAGCATCTGTATCTGCGTCGCTCCAGATTTTTGTAACTTAATTCGATTTTATTTTGCAGTGGCAACTCAAGATAGCTTCTTCTTTTTTCCTTCCCCAACACTTGTTCATAATTGTTTTCATCTAGAGATAGATACATGGCTTTTTTTAATCAAATGCCATTTATAGTAAATGTATTTTTCCCTGCTGGTTTAAAGTGTATCAGAATCACTGACTTACATTTTAATATATGCTTAAACGTATCCGACGGCTGACCGAGGAGAAGAAAATGATTTGGTTGCGGATACGCTTACAAGATGTGAAGAAGAAAAGCTGGACATTAAGAGAAAAGGTTCAACAGTTCAAAACAGTTGTTATTTATAAACCGTTAATACTTTCGTGTTTCCTTTCCTATAAAATTTGCATAAAACGCACAATTCGCCTTCATGTCAAATCCCCAGGAAAACCATAATGCAGGGAATAAATGCACACAAAAACGATAGAGGTGAGAGATGATGTATGTGGGCGGTGCAGCTGTGGCTACAGTGAAAGGAGACGTGTAGAGTTGTTTTCTTCTGGGTTCTTGCTTTAGAAATGGCATTTCTCTGTTCTACTGCGTTTCTCTATAATATTGATAGTTTCTATAGCCATAGTGTCAAAGTGATGGTATTAAGAGTTGGACTGATTCAGGTAGCAACCTAGTAAAGGCCTGGGTGTAAAATGCATGGCCTTTTCATGTTTTTAATAATCTAATCAACATGGGCATGGACAAATATGCATTAAAACGACATATTCTTGTAAATGTTTTAAAGTAATTATGGTGTTTTTTAAATTACGTTAATCAGGACATCAAACAGAACTTTTGCTATGTTTCCACACGGACAGTTTTAATTGCCGGTTGGGCGCACGATGCCGGATTTTGGTTTGAGACTTGGCGCATTAGTAAACCTTTCACTAAACAAATGTGCAGTAATTGAATTGTAATATTTTTTTATTTGAATAAAGAAAGGACGTGAATTAACGTTGGTTTTAATTTTGCCTTTTTTATATTTATATTTTTAATAGTAACAGTGAAACGGAAATGTGCACTGCATTAATCGCGCGTTAATTAAATGAGTGCCCTTAAAATGAATTTGCGTTAAACCGTTATTAACATTTTAATTTTGACAGCCCTACTATATATATATGTTCATAGAGAGAGAGAGAGAGAGAGAGAGATCAAGGATGGATGGATGGATGAGAACTAAGCTGATACTAGTGGCTCACCCACAAGAACACCCACAAAAACATGTGAAAAGGCAGAAAGCACATTTGTCATATGCTATGTCAGCCAGCTGGTTCTTTCTAGCCATCATGATCTTCCTCTCCCATGGCGACAGTGACATTGTCTCAGTGTGCATTCCAAAGCCCTACTTTCTGTCAGTCCTCCTATATATTCATCATTGACATTTCTTCTGCTTTCTTGTTTGAGCCGTCGCATTCTTCACGTTCTTTTGCGTAAGAAGATAAGATAAGCTACATCTTTTAATTCGTCCCAGAATGGGGAAATTTCTATATTACAGCAGCAAAGAAAAATAAATAGTAAAGGTATATAAATTACAGTGTATAAATACAAAAGAAAAGCGCATAGGCGCATGCCTGTATAATGGATACGATTCAAATGGCTTAACTTTGATTTCTAAAATTGTGATGCTACAACTGGCATTCCGAGGTTAAAATGTACACATTACAGGATAGATAGATAGATAGATAGATAGATAGATAGATAGATAGATAGATAGATAGATAGATAGATAGATAGATAGATAGATAGATAGATGGTTGCGATATATATAGATGATCAGTTACCACCATCACTATATTATTATTGTATTATAGTATTGCTATAGGTATTATTATTGATACCTATAACAATACATTAAATATATACTTATTTCTGTTGTTATATTAAGGTTATTATTTTAATTTATGCAGAGGTAAACTACTTTCAGACTTACATTTATTTTTCTAATGAAATCTTTGCAACATGATCCGATCGCATAAATTTTCTCTGATATCAATATTCGTGGCATCTCGAAAACAATGTATACTGTATTTAACAAAACGTCTGGTCAGACTTCATGAGGACTTTCTTGTGGGTGAAAGTGTTTTTAGACAGTTCATGGGACAGAGAAAGACCACACCAATTAATGTGAATGTTTAGTCATGTTTTTACATCAAGCGTTTGTTTATTCATCCTTAGTAACTGCTTGTTCAGGGTTGTGGTTATTTTAAATTGTGTTTTTAGCATGTTAGAAAATAATATCCAGTGTAAAAATATAATAAATACTTTCAGTTTAGTTCCACATCCATTTCTGGTTTAAACTCCAGATACATATATATAAATATTTGAAGTACTAAAAACATACAGAGACTGGTTACTGATGATGAAGGTGGTTCTTCTAAGATTTTTTTTGAGGGCTTGGCCCATCCCTGTTGTTCCCTTGGCTGAGATGACGCATTACTGTCACAGAAGCTCCAAATGGCACTTTTGCAGCCTTGTGAAGGGCAGTGATCAAATTTATTCCCTCAGCCATTCCCACTGCTGCATCTTACCGACTTTAAGTGTCAGTAGCTTTCATTCTTCATACTGGCAACATCTGCACCGCACAGAGTTCATAATGCATAAAGTCTCCCAGAGGACGAGTTTGTGCTGACAGTGCTAAATTCTTTGAAGTCTGTTTGCGAATGTTAAAAGCTGCAATGATAGATTAGGCCATTTACCCTAAGCTACAATTTTTCATTGTACTGTATACACTTTAAGATGTTTTGGAGGTAATTTAGCATAGACTAGTATGGTTTATATCTCTTTTCTTTTCATTTCCAGACTTCTTTTCGAATTTATTTTTAGAATGAAGTAAAATGTGAAGCTTGGAGTTAGTACAAATATCCACCAATGGCTTTAATAATCTGGCGTTTGTTTTACAATTATATAATAACCCATATTTAAAACGCCTTCACTTGCTAAGTGAGCTATTTTTCCGTAGCTCAAGGCTTCGCAGGTGGCGAGTAAGTCAATGGCTTTGTAGCTCATGACTAGTTTACAGCGTCACTACTAATTGCCCAGTCAAACCAGCCATTGTGCACCTCTAAATACAGCTGGGGAGGCTTTTATTTAAAGAACTGTGCATTAGGGGAGACCTTTAAGCTCACCCTGCTGAGAAACTATCGATCGGATTGAGTAATTTAAGAGGAGGAGAATGCGCAGAAAGTCACTTCGTCTGAGCTGAAGTCTACAGTCACATCCATTTCCAGGCAATGCGCGTTCTGTACCGCCAAAAACCCATCGGTTTTTCCATTACACGAAGCACTTGTGGTGGTCTCGGATGGATTTCTTTTTTTTTTTTTGCTAAAATCCAGCAAAGAAATAAACTGTCACTTTGTTCAGGTGAGTAGACAAAGACAACTTTGCTCAGCTCACACTGGATCCAGTTACGTCCCTGCTCGTACCTCTAAACGCAAAATTTGAGGAATTTCTATCAAAAGCAGTTTAGGTGGATTTCATACAGAAGAGTTATGCTCTAATCACACTCCTTTCCCTGTTCGTAACTTGTCATATTAGGGGTGACAGACAATGACGTTTTTTGTCTGTATGTGACCAAATAAATCCTATAAACGTTTGAATGTGTACTCCAACCTAAAGTAGGTGTGGCTGAAATCAGAACAAATGGAAATGCACAGGACTATTTTTAATAACCAGTTAATAACCAATATAAACCACAGTTCAGACAGTGGCACAAAATATCGTATACCTATTTAAAAAACTTTCTTGTGGATATACAGTAATCATGTGTTTATGCAGTTCATCTGACACAAAAAGACCACCCCCATAATGTTAAAGATTAGTGGTGTTTTTAGAGCAAGTGTTTGTTCATTCATCCTTAGTAACTCCCTGGTCAGCGTTTTAGTGCATTTAAATTGGGTTAAATACCAAAAAATACCAAACAAAAAACACAGTCGAGTGTACAAATAAAATATATACTTTAATTATTTATTTAATCGATTGAAATCGATTTAAATTCCATGCCAATTTCTGTTTTAAAAAAAAAAAAATTTAATATCCGAACCCATAATATTAAGATCAAAGCAAGAACTATACAAACATTTATGTAAAATTAAATACTGTATATACATAAAAAAAATGCTCCAATTTATCTGAAACCCCTTATATATTAGTATAATAATAGTTATTTTGGAAAGAGATTTTTGTCTGGTTTCACTCAAGGTTTTTAGGGATACATTTACAAGTATACTGAACAAACCTAAAGGCATTAAGCTTATACATTCTGACCTTATTACCTTTTATAACCACAGCTCCACACATCATGCAGCTACTAATAAGATGCCTTTAATGTATCTCACACAAGCGTGATCCTTTTGTATTCACGTCACATTGTCCTGTCTTTCCGAATAACATATTCCTATTCAGTCACAATTCACACGACGCTCGCATATAAATGAACAAGCGTGATCTCGTGCTCGAAGGTTAAAACGACACGAGGGTGTAAGGGTTAATTCTGAATCACGAGTAGGAGAACCCAGGGGCATTTTGTTCTTGAGGAGAAAATAGAATCGGGCCGTCAGAGTTCTCACACAAACCCAGAGGTCTTGTAGAGGTTTCAAATCGTTTCGCAGATCGGGTCGTGTTGTTTATTTCCATTGTCCTAATTCTGGAGTTCGTTAACCTTGCTGAAAAGCAATTTTGCATGCCCAGAGCACCTGGAGTAAGTGTTGTTCATAGTCTAGGGCAAGTAATTATATTCAGGTCAGTTCTGTACATTATCTGAAGAACACTACCGCAGGCAAAGCTCCGGAAAAAATATATAAAATGTCACATTACTAAAGATAGTCTTTCATCAGTGGATTGTTAGACGGTAGCCTTGCAGCATTAGTACGGCTGGTGGATAAAAGGTGGGCTGTTAGACTGTTTAGCCGCTACTTATTGTGAAACGCTCATTAAATGGCATGGCTTCTCTTGGAGCAGTTATCTGTAGTGATATTTTTGTCAAGTGTATTTTTAAACCTGATGTCACTATTAGTTCCTGCAAAAGAAACAAAAAAACACATGCTTAACTGCTGCTTACTGTTAGCCCTGGATCTTATCCCAAGACAGAACAGTGGCACAAAGTGTTTTATACCTATTTTGAATTTTGATGGGTCAAGGTGATTTCGATTACTTTTCCATTCCAGCGGGGAAAAGAATGTGTAAATAACAGAATGCATGAACACAGAAACAAGTAAATAGTTTAAAAATTATAATGTGCTGTTGTTTAGCTAAATAAAAATGGCCGACAGAAGTGAAATCTGGTGTGTATGATGCGCTTGTCATTTATGCTCACTGGTTTGTGTTTTTTGAGATGTTTTTTTCGCTCACCATGATAATAAAGAATTCCCGGGGGTCTTCCAGTCTGCTCAAACCTGTCTGGACATTTTCCTCGGACCCCTTTGATGTCACTGAGTTGATTTGATGTCACTATTAGTTCCTGTAAAAAACACGTGATAAACATCTACTTACAGGAAGCCCTGGTTTTGATCTCAAGATAAGACAATGGCACAAAGTATTCCATAAATATCAATAGGGTTCTGGTCATTTTTAAGACTGGAAACTTTCCATGACTATATAAGTGAATAAACTTGGACTTTACAAAATTGCATGTTAGTCTATAACTAGACACTTGAATGTAGTTAAATAAAATCCTTGCAGGATAATTTTGGTTAAAACCACCAGATTTAATGTGATTTCAGTTGAATTTTACCTGCACATTCATTTAATCAGGGCAACTGAGGCCACGCCCCCTACATGCACTGTGCATTTTTCTATAACGTACAACACACATCATTTCTACAATCCTGCACACAAAATAATGTTAACAACAACATTGTGCAACAAAATAATTATAATAATTGAATCTGTAAAATGTCATTAAAATGTTTGATACAGTTTATATACAGTTTCCCAAATGTCCAATTAAGTCCCATAATTTGACTGACAAGTTTCCAAAGAAAATTTCCAAAATTCCCAGATAAAGTTTCAGGAAATCGGCTCAATCATACCCATTAGCTACGGTTATAAAGAGTTACCTGGGCCCTCCAATCAGCTCGAACATGCCTGGTTCTTCTCCTCAGAACCCTCTTACTGTTGTGTTTGAACATCCAAGGATCATCAGTTTCAGTCTTGAACAATCTTCCAAGAAGGAAAAAAAAAATCTGATATGTGATTAATTAATAGGTTCTTTATTGCGTCCCAAACTCGATTTACATCATCAGCTGGATTTCCTGCGTGATGAACGTGTTCAGAAAACGGCCTCATTTCACGGCAGGCAGTTTGCTCACGTGAGGGAGTCCCCAGACCACTGTCTTTATTTTATTTCTTTCTTTTTATCTATTTTTTTGTGAATTGCTGCACTAATGGGCAATCCCACTGTGCGACTGCACAGTTCAGCGCTTTGACATTCTGTTTAAGAGAGCCCCGATGTTTGATCAACAGCTTGTTTTTCCCTCATTTGATCTCAACTCCCTCATTCTTTCAGCAATTTAGGCAGTGTGCTGTAGTACTGTATGAGTTTTTTTCGAGGCGTACAGTCTCCATGGTAACTGATGCGGCACTTACGGAGGAGGGAAGAAGCTCGGAGGAAACTTCTGCTCGAGTCGCCTCGAAATTTGCAGTCTGTATTTTGCGTGGGTTGTCATTCGTGTGAGAATATTCATTAGAGAAACACCATTTTGGTTCCTGTTGTTCTGGACCTGATCTTTACTAAGCACAGGGAGCAACACGCAGACGCTGAGGCGTCAGAGCAGGCATGAAACTGAAGACGATCGCTTATTTACAATAGGCTGCAAAGGGCTTTGAGTTGTACTTTGGCTGGTCAGTTAATGAATTCTCACAGAGCGTTTATATCAGGTGCATTCGGGTTGTTGATGAGCTCACGCTCTATATACCCAGTGGTGTTAAATAAAGCGATGAGCCGTAAAAAAGGGTGTGTGTGTGCGTTACAGCAATATTATCATGGCTAAAATTCTGGTTGCTTAGCAACAACACTTATTTGTTTATCTAGAACGATTTTGGAGATGCTTTGAAAACTGCTTAATAGTTTTTTTTTTATGGAATTTGGAAGTAATTTTAGGTAACATTAATCCTCATGTTAAAATTTTATTTTTTTATTAAACCTATAACACATCGCTATCCTCTTACATGTGCGCAGTAATCATTGAATTGATATTCTGAAAGCGATTGAAGCTGTAAAATCACCTGCAAAGCAAATAAACAAATTGCATTCCAGTGCCAACAACAAAAACAAGCAAATTATATAAATTTAACCAAAATTGTTAACAACACAAAACACTGAACTTATTACGATAAAAGCAAGAACTCTAAAAATATTTATATAAAATTAGATACTTTATGTAAATAAATATTTGCCTTGGTTTCTCTGGAAAGAGATTTTTTCTGGTTCCTTTCAAGGGTTCTCCCTCATGACATCTCAAAGTTTTTTTCTCCCACTAGTTTGTTATAAGCTTAGTAGGAATTATACATTTACAACTTCCAACTAGGAGAAAATAGGAAATTTAAAAATTCCTAACCGGAAACTTGCGACTTTATTTGTATGACGCGTCCTGTTTTTTTTCTTTTTTTAAACAAAAGGACATTGAAATATTTTCCCACAGCCATCATTCAGGCTGTAATCGCTTTTGGTGTGTACATTGGGGTCTTGAAATTAAATTTCAGTCCAATATTTTATGATTTTTTATTAATTGATCACAATAGATGTATTTGTATTTGCGTAGTAAAAGAAACAGGAAGGCAGGATATTCTTAAGAAGAAAACAAAGCTAATTATTTAATGAATTGTCATTGGTGACCAGAATAGAATTATAACTCAGAATAACCGAAATATTTATAAAAAACTAAACTAAACTAAAAGTGCCATCCATTTTCATCCATTTCGTAATAGTTATACAGCTTTCATGTGTCAGAATTTATAGAAATCTTTATAAAAGCACTGATAAGTGTTTTATGTATATTTTTTTCCCACTGCGCAGAATTTATCCAGGTATTTATTCGCCTAGCATCATGTGTGATTGTGTTAAGCACAGGTCGAGCTGACTGTGATGCCATGACATGAGGGCAAAAAACCCAAACAGCATGTTGCCCTTACAACTTTCAATTCTTATGCCTCCACTGGATGCCAGGATTTGGGGAGAAAAAAGATGAGCGTCTTTTTTCATGTGGATTGTTCGTCAGATCCCCATGCTGCTCTCTGAATTTGCAGTCATTTGAGGCTGTTTTTCTTTTTTTGTTGTAAAAAGACAATTGAAGGGTTGGAGAATAAATGAGCTGAAATCACCACTTTTTCTCAGAGTAACACGCCCTGAAAGATGCATCAGGAAAAGTTGGATATCGATTGGACGTGGCTCAAACGGCAAAAAAATAGCGAAAAAAATTAGTTTTGTTTATAAGAAAAAAATCTTTTATTTTAAGCAGCGCAACACGAAACTGATATGATGAACAGCTTGTAATTGTTTCATGCTGAAAATGCGGCATTGCGAGTGGTTTATCTGACTGTCATAATAAAATACAAACAGCTCTATCATCTCCAAGGATGGTTGTGCATCACATTTTCTGCACAACAGGTTGCGCAAAAAAACCTAAGAAGGATCCCCACTTCCACTCAAATCTTTATCCGCTCAGACCACTCATGTTTTGTGTAATAATCATTTTTTTACTACATTGTTCAGCCATTATGAGTATTTAGTGTAATGGCTAAATTATTTTATTTAAATATCCCCCTTCAATGCCCCCCTTAATACTCAGGGCACATGCCCAGTAGGTCTGCTCTATAATCTCTCTCTGATCTCAGATATTTTCCCACATCTGCCTGGATTTGCTACATTCCTCCACTGCTGTACATTAGGCCTTGTATCATGCATGATTGGAGCCCTGCAAATGTGGATTATCCTGTGGATGAACTGTGCATTCATTGCTTATAAATAACACATTCTGCACCAAATACCGTAAATCTGATCTGCCATCTTGGCTCTTGTTAGGGATTTAGAGATTCCCTGATAAATGATATCATGCAATCTGAAATGGGCTTCGTGCATACATTGTTGTGTCCCACGCATCATCGTAGATCCCGGTGCCGCTCAGGCGCTCGCGGTTTGATGACTTCTATTGTACGGTATACGGGTACATCATCCCAGAATTGCTGATAGCAATCATTTTAATACACCCAATCCGTACACATGGGAAAATTGGAAGGAATGAATCACACTTCTGCTGACAGAAGTCTGAAAACATATCACTATATCATGCCTTAGCTTTAAATGATGCTAATATTTTATTAACTGCAGTATAAACATGAAGGTTGAGGGAACAAATCTGGATTAAAAACAACAAAAAAAAACATCAGCTGTCTATTGGAAGTTGGAAGTTTGAAACCTCAGGTTGATAAATACTTATTTTCTAGTAAAAACATTGCTTTGATTTTAGCATCATTCCTTAGGGTATAGCCTGGTCATAAGTAGGTATATTTATCATCTTGAATACTAGCACTAGTATAGGACAGGACTGCATGCTTCAGTTAAATGGTTTTGTACAAAAAGGGATTCAGAAATCAATTAGAAGGCAGGAATAAGAAACAGAACGACAGTATCTAAGTGTCAATGAGGAACTATTTTCTGCAGAACAAGAAATCGCCCACAGGAAAATGTTCTACTTAGGTACTTTTAGAATCGAGAATTGAGCGTCTGTTCTTATTACGACGCTGCTTATCGTTTCCTACATGTCACTCTACCCGAGACCATGTTCTTCCCCTTAACCTCCTGACAGCTCAGGTTCTGACAATACACAGTGCAAAAATCTTCAAAGTTGTCAAAACAAGGTGACAGGTGATTTAATTAGAATAGCAGCTTGAAAAAACTCATGTTAAACCGTATAAAAGCGAATGTAGTAATGGAAAGCAGTAAACTGTATTATTTTTACCGTTATCGATATGTTTGGTCGAATATTCATACAAGTTTGAAAAAAACTCATGTTAGCAATACAGCGCCCCCCGGTGTTCCTGCCACTTTTGGAATGTGTCCTGGAAGTCAAACCTCCCGAATGTTGAAACGGTGACCTTTGTGCTGGATCTTTTATCTTCGTGAAGAGGGCGAAGTCCACAAATCTGTGAGAAGGGTGGGTGCGGAAGTAAGGTGTGTCATGTTGCTTCCAGCGAGAAGCTCACGTGTAAGGAGAGCTCAGTGACAGGGTGTGCATGTGGTCAGAAAAGCACTAGTTGCATGTACACAGGACGACGTCTTTTGCTTAAGTTCGTTAAGGTTAAGGTTGGTTAGCATATTTTGAGAAGTCTTACTATGACAGTTCTTCAGCCTCAGCTACATCATTTGAGTTGCAGCATCAAAACAGCGAACTATATGGTCCATGGAGTGTTTCGATTTTTTCGAGTAGAGGAGGCTGTTTTTTTAGTTCTTCTGAGATTTAATTCAATGCGTCATTTTTGACCGCTGGGCCACATGAAAGAGAAGGAAATATCTGTAGGAAATGCTGTAGAATATAATGATTACAAGTCTTAATGCTTACTGTGAGCTTCATTGGTTAAGTATAAAGGATTCATACAAAAAACGTTAAAAATATATAAACCATAATTTACCAAACAGGTCAGTCAGAGCTGCGCAATACAAGCTCTATGTAATTGAACAAACTGCAGGCTAAAAACCTGATCTGTAGCTGTAACATCAAGCAATCCAAAACGCCATGATTGCTTATTGTTATTTGTATTATTTGACTCTGCCCGAGGGAAGGCCGTGCGGAGAGGAGGGGGGGACGGGGGGCCTTTTTTTTATCTATTTATTTTCTTCTGAGATTATTTTCGGCAGGTGCGAAAACGCTCGGATTGAACAACTGTTGCGCGATGAGCTGTTGAATGTATTTCATTGCGTTCACTGTGGACTGTACGTGAAAACAAAAGCAGTGTGTAATAACTACATGGCCATCAGTGTAGCAGGTACCTGATTTTAGAACGTGTTAGTGAAAGTGTAAGTGTTTTTTTTTTTATTGATCAGACTGAAGGTAATTCTGTCCATCAACAGTGTGTTTTTGGTCCTCAGAACTTCCAATTTTTACATTAGAGGTTTTTATCATAAAATGATGCATTTTAATATTAAGTATTATTATTTTTTATTCAGCAGTCAGAGAGTCAACTAATCATATGCCGTGCGTAACCATGATGCTGTGACAGCTTTGCATTCTTTCAGAATCTATTTGTTGTTCACCAAACCCACTGGCTTTGGATCTCTGAGAACACATGCTGTTGTTGGATGTATGATACACAAGAAGCTCAGTTACAGCGATGGATGAGATCACAAAGCTCAAATCTCTAAAATCTTTCCCCCTCTTGGTATCTCTCTGAAGCAACGATTCTTCACTTTTTATTTTTTTGTTTTTTTCTAGTGCTTTTTGGCCTTGTGCTCAACTGGAAGGAAATGTTTTTCTCAGATGCTTCTTTTTCACACTCCCTCCCTCTTTCTTCTCCATCTCTCCCTCTCTCTCCCTTTCTCACTCCCTCTCTATCCTCATCCGAATGAGGCATGTGACAGGATTTACACTAATTGCTATAAATGTAACCTGTGAAAGTGCTCCTCTCATGTTTCGTCTCTCTCATTAGATGGTTTCACAGATAGGCCCTTAAAATATACTTGCTTCTACTTTAGAGAAATCTGTACCCTTGTGATTGGGACTATGATTAATAATCATAACAACAATTTGCTTTTATAAGTGTAGTTTTCAAATCCAAAGCACCATCAGGTCATTGTGGTCATTTAAACCCCTTGAAGTTATGTCAGATCATTCTGCCTTGACTGATCACTGTGCCCTATTTAACAGCTCACCTGTCAGGGAGACGTGGCATTTGGTTTTTAGACGTGAGCTGCTTCTTCTGGTGCACAGTTGCTTGCCTCTGAGCTGTAATCGTGGATCGTTCTCAAAAATATATAAAAAAATGAAGAAAACAGCCCAGGGTTCACAACCACAGCAGATCAGTGCTCTTGCTCCAACAGACTTAATTGGCTAGGCCATTTCTCCTCCCCAAAGTCGCAAGGAAGCAAATGGAACTGGTGTGTGAGTGAAAGAAAGTCTTTGCAAGTCTCTGCTGGAAAGCTGTTTTACAATAAGGCCACTTGATGGGACTGTTGCCAGCAGAAATTGGACTGTAATGCGCTCCCTGTGCTCCTGTTGCCCCAGACAACCTCCTTGTATTGCTCTTGAGCCAATATGTATACTAATGCATGTTTTGGAGGGGCTTTTAAACGGCCTGGAAAACAGCAAAAAGTGTCAGATGAGCCACAACCCCAACGAATTATAACGAACTTCTTTAATTAGAAAACACGATTCGTATGGAAATGAAGTTTTTTTCAAAATCATTTTTCTAAGCGACCAAACGATTCAATTTAAATGAGAATTAGGGGTGACTCGAATAGTCAAAGATTCTATGCTTCGATAGAAGGAGTCTGATTTGACGGTGGTGTTATAAAACGAGGATCGTGCCATTTTGTTTATATGGGGGTGCTCGATGTCTGATTTTACATAAGAACTATTGGTTATTGAAATTATTGGTTATTAGAATTATAAAAGTGAAGCTGTTATTAAATATTTTTTAACGTGTGTGAATAAATCCAATCATGCACTATTTACTATAGTGTATTCACACTAAGAGACAGACAGATTTTAACATTAGGGCCACTTTAATCGTGAGAGACATTTAATTTAGGCCTGATACTGGCACATAGTGTATTTCTGTCTCAGTGCGTGAGTAACGGCATTATCCCCCCATCATTCTGTCACTTTAGGGGCTGACATAAACCTTAATAAAGTTGTGTTTATTCTGCTAATCTGTGCTTCTTTCCAAGGTATTGGACATGACCATCATTGTGCTCGGCATTTGAGAGGCTTATAACATGCTGATGGGCATTGTTTATCGATCGCTTGCAGTAGCAGTGCCAGAAGAGCACGCAAGCGATTACAAGACTGATTTAAGTCCATGACGCAGGTGACACAGAAGGCCACTGTTGATTTAACCGTCAATGCAGCCTATGTTAAATCTAAAGGACGGAGGTGTGTTTGTGTGCTTCTCTGTGTGTGTGTGTGAGGAGAAAACGAAAATACTCAGAGTTAGACACTGGCAGGCAAAGTCACATGAAAGGAGGCGCAGAATGAAAGGGAATTTTAAAAGACGTGTAAAGCACGTAGACGGGGGTCGAGACGGGGCACTTTAACGAAGGCCTTTGTGTATGTTGGGGGAAGTTTTGTATTTATTTTTTCAAATATTTGATCCACATCCGAAATATCTCACGCTTTCGCTCTTGGACAAGATCAAAGATCTCGTGAAATACCAGAAGTGTGACCAAGAATGCGCCTTCTGGTCAAAAGAGCAACTGATATGGGGGGAAAAAAGACCCCCCCCTAAAGAATTTCCACCAGTTAATTAATGGAAATTACCCACCTCTGTAGAAACACCGTCATAACGGGCTCGATAAACGTCCACGGGCATTACTTCAATTGCTCTCTCATTCTCTCGAAGCGTGCAGCAATGCATCGCAGCTGAGAGATCTCGACAGCGCTGATTACACGCTGACGATGTGCTTTGCCTGCTGCTTCACTTCATGTGTGACTCATTCTAAAGCCCCACAGAACTCTGCACCACTCTACTGAACATGGCAGGTGGCTCACCCCCTAAACCCCCCTCAAGCTTCAGTGATGTCAGACCTACATTTCCTGGGATCCTTCTAGGCACGGCGATGTGTCCGAATGTGATGAACAGGAACGTCCATTGAGGAGTAGCTCTGCCACACTAGATCTTTATTTAACAAACTTAAGTTCTTTTTAAAACGGACATCAGATATTGATGAAACATTTGAAGGAAATTTGGTATTTTCTCTGCACGATGTCCAAAAGTGCTATCAGAAAATAAAAACCTCATCACTTTGCCTTTGTCTTCGTAGCCACAAACAAATCACATTAGGACGTAACTTGTCAGCATTTATTCAACTGTTTGTTGAACACACACACCTCAATTAAACACCTGTAAATTCATGTTTTGTCTTATATATATATATATTTTAAAGCTGGAGGCATTTTTTGTTTTTTGGTCATAAATATAAATTAGACTATTAAAAAAATTCTACCTGTAGGTTTTTTTTTTTATCGCTGGAGGCATTTCTGATAAGGTCACAGTAATAAAGCAGACAAAATAGCATGAAAAACGCTCATGGGATTGTTTGACATGGATCTATAAACACGTGCTATGCTGGGACAGTTCAATAAAGGGACGATTATTAAACAAGGATTTTTTTATTTTTATTGAAAGCGGATCTTGTTTTTCTAAATAAATTTTTTTTTTTTATTGTGGTAAAGTGTGATTTATTTATTTATTTATTTATTTATTTTAAAAGGTTGTTAAATAAAAATGTCACAAAAAAAGCACGAAATGTTGGTGACGCGGTGAAAAAAAAAAAGAAAAAAAAAAAGTTACGGCCACAGAATGGAGCAGATGGTTGGAATACATTGAGTCACGATGACAATGAATGCATTAGACCAGTTATGTTGCCCCAAGGAAAGTCAAGACAAAAGAATGTGCGAGCCTGATTGATGTACTCCATTAAACTGTAGAAAGTGCAAGAAGCGAAAGGAAAGAAGAAAAAAAGAAAAGAAAAAAAAAAGAGAAGATTCTGGGAAATGAGGATGTCGCACTTCACATTGGGTTTGATTTAGCGTACTTGTCATCACAAAAAAGCAGAGATTACATAAACGTGCATCATGCGGCACGCTCTATGAGGGTTATGATGAATTCCGTTTCTGCACCTATAAAAGTGTTATGAATGCTGATGTGTGACGGTGTATAAATGCTTGCTTTTTTTGATCGATGGATCCTTTCTTTTGTGTATAGAAACATAATGTAGCATCGTGGAAGGAATTGACATGTAGGATGATTACATTGGGGGGGGGAGGGGGGGTGTTAAGAGCCCATGAGAGGTAAAGAGGTAAAGCGCTCTGGATAGACAGGTGGGTGTTGATGTGAGTGTTGTGTATGAGTGTTCATTACAAGTGAAAGTGATAATGGCTAAAAAAAGGGGAAAAGAGACTATTCTTAGGAGTCAGCGCTAAGTGCCTCAGCATCTGGAGCAGACTGTAGACACCTTACCTCCTAGCCTTTTTTCTCTCTTTTCTTCTTCTTCTTCTTTTGACACCCAGCGTATGGATGCGCGTCTGCAGAGCAGCAAACCGAAATAAAAGACTCTATAGATTAATTAGCATTTACGGTTCCTTCCAGATAAAGAACGCCTTTTTGTTTCACCCCTTTTTCTTTGCCCTTGTTCCAGATAAGAGGAATGCTCTAGCATGCTCTTTAGAACCAACAAGAGACCGAGTTAATGAGAATATGCGGTGGTGACGAAGTGGCTCCAGCTTACAGCTTCGTTTTGCTCCTTACAGCTCTCTCTCTTTTTTTTTTTTTTGCTCCCGCAGCCTCTGGTATGTCTAAAGGACTAATTTGCCAGTGCTGGCGTTTTTTCTTTTCTTACGAATGTTTGCCATTTGTCCCTTCGCAACCTGAAACACGTCTAATTAATGTGTTTAAAAATTTCACACAGCCAGCAGGCAGAATGGGTGTTTTATCCATTAAGGCTTGTGAAGGCATGATGCAAGGTGCAACGCTGCACAGCACTCGTAATTACTCGAGTGAAACATTTCGTCCCTTAAGTACAATTACACACACACACACACACACACACACACACACACAAACACACATTTATATATATATATAAAATGACTTTGATTTCATATAGAAGCTAGCCACAACCTAGAGGCATATAGGCTTATGTCTAGACACTTTCTTTCCAGCTATCGTCATCTATAATTACCAAGAACTCATAATCCGTTCTCCCCTGAAGTCCTCTCACTTGAGCCACAGTAAATACTTTTCCAACTGACCGAGTCTGGACTTCCATGACTGAGCTTTAGAATTGTCTCTCTGTCCTCTCTCTCTGTTCCTCACCCCAGTACGACCAGCCAGGAGTTTTTAGAAACACTGGAGTACTTGATGACAGCCAGCAGCTGTTCTTAATTTTTTCCTTTTTTTTTTATACACGATAAATTATGCTGCGTCTTAATTTTTTTTTCAATAACTCCGACAGTTGAAAGGCTGAAGAACTGCTGAAAAAGGCTTCTTTTTGTAAAAGAAACAGCATACGCTGCTTTTGCCTGAAGGTATATCAGGAGTGCTTAAGGTAGCGTTGAGATACTTACAAGGCTGCTTTAGCTGCTATATCTTTATCTGGATTGTTTCATGTTTTTATTATAGCATGGCATCCCTTTAAGGGGTTTCAAACATATATATATTTTTATATTATTATTTATTTTGTGGTTGACAGTTTTTAATGGAGATAACGTAACATTTTGCGAAACACCTGGAAGTAAGTGGTGAGTTAATCCATTCTTTTTTATTAATTTTAATAAATTTTTAAAATTTCGAGCTTTGTGTCTGTGTTATGCTGGTAACATTTTAATCTAAATTTTTATAAATAATAGCAATATCTTTAAAGTAAAGGAAAGAGCGCAGGCAGGGTGGAGTGGGTGGAGAAAGGAGTGATAGCAGGAGTGATTTGTAATAGAAGAGTATCTGTGAGAGTGAAAGGGAAAGTTTATAGGACTGTGGTGAGACCTGAGATGTCGTATGGTTTAGAGACAGTGGCATTGAGTAAAAGACAGGAGGTGGAGCTGGAGGTAGCAGAGCTGAAGATGCTGCAGAGTGACGATGATGTACAGGATTAAAAAATGAGTTTATTAAAGGGACCATGCAGGTAGGACGCTTTGGAGACAAGGTGAGAGAGGTGCAATTGAGACGGTTGGGTCATGTACAGAGGAGAGACATGGGATGTATTGGTAGAAGAATGCTGAGGGTTGGGCCACCATAGAGGAGGAGGTTTATGGATGTGGTGAGGGAAGACATGCAGGTGGTTGGTGTAAAAAAGGCAGGGTGGTGACCCCTGATGGGAGTATCTGAAAGAAGAAGAATATTAAAATCTCAAATAATGTCTGGATTTGTGCTCTTTTGTCTGTGGTGTTACTTTTCTTGCCTGCTAGCACTTTAGACCCCATAGCAATTAGCCAGATGTTATATTTTTTTAATTGAAGAAAAAAAAAAAGTCATACATTTCACCCTAGGACATTTATAATCATATAATTGTTTCACTCGTCAGGTACGGACGCCTCTTGTTTGCCACTCCAACGAAAGAATGACGTATCTGGATATAAATACATTCTCAAACTGATATGAACATGTTTCTTTATACATCAAAATAAACCAAGTATTTCAATGGAAAAAAAGAAATTGAAGCCTACAGGTTTAATGCATACATATATTATATATAAATATAAGCATGGTGCATAGGGTTACACAAGCGCATAACCTCATACCGCATCTTTTCCTAACACTTTAATCAAAGCACTTTCTATGACACAAGCCGAGTTTATAAACCCCCGAATTTATTAACTTGCCACTCTGGAGTCTACGTTCTCTCTGTCCCCAGGTAAAGGGCGGGGGATCCTTGAAATTTATTGTCATTAGAAGGGCACCAGTCTCTCTTTTTTCATTTTTATCTGCAACGTGTACAGCGCCGTCAGCAAACCAAACTGTAAGCAATAGAACTGGTTCTCTTTTAACAGCGGAAAGGGGTCACCTTGTGTTCTTTTACATGTCATGTGTTTCATTTCTACACAGTAGTTATGGCTGAAGGTTGAGTCACGATTTGTTTGCGATCTGTTTTACTCAGATGCTTGACCTTTCTCTGATGACGCGCTGCTGTAAATATACACAATGACATTTGTATATTCACAATTTACTAAAGGTTGAGGTCACGAACTTTGTTTGTCTTGTTGTGTGTGTGTTGGTTCGGTGGGTGGGGTGGTGTGGGGGTAATTTTACAACATTTTCAGATGTCGGATTATTAAAATTATGCCTGTGTTATTAATTAAAGAAAAGAAGGATAAACTGGCCAAACAACTGACGGGTCAATCGGTATTATACTGTAACATTTGGCTTCGAGTGTGTCCCATATAAAATGCACTTTTTATAATAATAATAATTATTATTATTCTATAATCTGTTATTTCTCCATCCTGTCATCTGCTGGATTTCTCCGGGATTTGGTAGGCCTAATTATTTTTTGAAAGTCCCCAGAGAGGATAGTCGACACTTTAGCAAATTAATCTAGCCTATAATTAATCTTAGACAGGCTTTTGTTTTGTAGGTCTCTATTGTACAACTACTGTTGTTCATTAGCTTTATTGTTAGCTGTGGCCTCTTGGCAAGATGACGCAGCTGTTGTGATATCATTTTAGATTAAAAAATAAATAAAAAAACAAAAAGGACAGATTAAGCTGAATTGCAGAACTTAAATGGCATTTCACGGGTTACATGAAGTTATGCGAGGTGGTATTAAAGTTTCGAGACTAGCTCTGTTTATAATAAAGCACGTTATTTATCTTATCACCTTCAATATAGTCCTTTTTTACAGCAATACAGCGCTCCCAGCTTTCTTCTGGAATGTGTCCTGAAAGTCTTCTTATCAAGGCGTGTCAAGCAGCGTCTGCTATTTGCGCTGGGTCTCCGCAAAGAGAGCGAAGTCTGCAGGAGCCAAATCTGTAGGGAGGGTGGGTACGGAACCGAGATCACGTTGTTTCCGGGCAAGAAACTTGTGTGTGAGGAGAGCTCGGTGACATCAGTTGCAAAGCTCCCGATGCACACGGGACGATTTCTTTTGGAACACTGACTTATGAAGGTCGGTGCTCCCTGTAACTGTGCGTGCAGCCTTGTGCTGCCATCTGTCGGCGTGTTACAAAACTCGTCTCGAACCTTTTTGATACCACCTCGTATAGCAGTAACATCTTGCAGGTTAGAAGAATAAGCTGTGGATGCTTTATCGCTTATCTTTGTGTATTTATTTGCCCATGACATCGTAATATCACTCTAAACAAGTTCTATTATCTAATCTTCAGTGATGGGTCAAAATGCTTTCCTGTCTAACCTGTGTATGTGACCCACTTTTTCCCACATATGACTCACACACTCCAAGCCTCTGACTGTGGAACTCTTGAAGTGTAAGTGCAGATTGAAGCCTTAAGTGAAAGGGCCGTCTCCGAGTGTGGCCCCATGTGCTGTTCTGTCAGTGACTGAGTAGAAAAAGCACCATTGTCCCTGATCTGTACAAAAAGGGAGGATTTGATTGAATGCCTTCTGTATCATCTCTCTCCTTTTTTAAAAACGCTGCTTCATGTGCCACTTTCATTACAAATTAAATAAACCCTAAGAGGCTTTGGTCGTGCAGCTGTGCCTTAAGACCCGGGCACAATTAGAACACTGTTTGCTGTTTGAAACGCTGGCTATAAAGGTGATAAATATTGCAGTGCTTTGATGGAATGGCTCTAAACACTGCGGCTAATTGCTAAAGTGTCTACTCTGATATATCTTGCAAGAGATGTGCTTCTCCATATCAGCGTGCAAACAGTGGGGTTTTATTTAGCATCCTTGATTGCTTCGTTGATGAGGCAGACAGCTTTAAGTTGGTGCCAACAATCAAGCAAGTACTTTGTGTTTTTCATACTTTGCAGGATTTAAGCAGTGTGCAGAAAAAAAAAGAGGCTGGACTTATAATTCATAGTCACACAGTTTATAGGAGCTAAACAACTGCATTTATTTAAAACTCTGCTGAAGTACTGCGTTCGAGTGACCGATTATTTAAAAAATGTCCCTATTTGACAAATGCAAACCAATGTTCAATTTGCTTATCTCGATATTGGACAAACACAGGGTGGAAATGTCAGTGCTCTGTTTACTTATTAATGCTACTGCACCTTATGTGCTAATAGAGGTCAATTGGGGCAGGAGTCATGCTGCCCCAAAAAAAGCCCGTACGTCAGAAATGCGTGTGCACCATGCTGACCTCCTGCGCAAAAGCAGTAAAAACGGGGGACTTTCTATTTACTTGAATTTCAGTCTAAAGTTGCTCTCTTGAGGGTTGTTGCAGTCGAACCATTATAATTCTTACTTAGCTAGCTGATATTTATACAACTGTGCCAGGAATTCACAACACCCATTCCGGTTATTATTCAAGGAGTGTACCGAGTTGTCGAGGTAAAACATACATCTCCAGCCTCGTGGGAGCTCTGAAATCTCCTTTGTATAATGCTTTCGAGACTAAAATGCCTACCTGCTTAGCTATATTTGACAATCCTTAAACCCCCACCCCAATTGATGCAGGTGACGCTAAAATATTAATGCTTTATAATATTTCTTTTCTAGAAGATATCGATTGCTTTTTGCAGCCTGATGCCCCCCATGAGAGAGCAAAGGAATAAAGTGTGTCCTTGAAGTACACTTTGAGCTAAATTAATGTTGACAGAGCCTGGCAATGTATAAGAAAAGCCGAGAGCAGAATATGCATAAAAGCCTGAGGTTGGATGCAAAACTGTTGTAAGTACACAGAGACAGATGTTTCGAACAAAGCCAAGGAGTTCTTTTGCACTGCTGTGCTTTAAGATTTCACCTGAAATCTATAAAGCAACAATTTCAACCTTGAATATGTTCGAATCAGACAGTTTAGTCTTATTTAATCGAAGTGATGTCAGTGTGTAATGTATGAAGTATTGTAGTCTTATTGTAATCAAAGATTTTGTATTACACGCTCATTATTTTGTCTCAAAATCTTTTTTTTTTAAGAGATACTGAATATATATATAGTGTACTTGTTTATTCAGCTTTTGCATATTTTTCTTTCAATGCCAAAACCTTATAACCTTTACAACAGACATAAGTCGAGTAAACGCAACTAATGATCAACTTGTTCTCTAAAACAGGTCAAAGGTGAATCTTGTGAACCTTCAAATTGAGAATACAGACAGAGCAAAACAAAAAATTATACATTCTGAAAATCGATGAACAACCAAGAAAAGAACGAACACCAGTACAGTACAGTACAAGTATGAATCCTGTCTGGTCTCATGCAATCAATATAAATCAAATATGCAACAAATAAATAAATTTGTGCTGCTGAAATTCAAAGATGCCAAAAAGAAGGAATTCAGCCTTGTGCATTTTCAATCACTGACTGTGTTTCAACCCAAACCGTAGTTTATATCAGAAAATCATTTAACATTCTGATGATCGTGTTTGTAAACAATGACAAAAGGACTTGTTATTCTGATGGCAATGAGATCTTCATTGACACAAATACTTACTTTTGAGAGATGAACTAACGATTTTTTCAGAATAATACAGGCTTTTGCTAGAAATCCAATGTGTTGTGCTGCTTGTACACATTGTTTTGAGAAATGCACTTACTGGTTTGCAGATATTATGCGCCAAAGCAACTAAGAAAAACTGTAAATGCCTTTATACAGGAGACACAAGTTTGTCAACTGCTGACCATAAAATTGATAAGTGCTTCTTTTTGAACATCCAATTCCATATAAAACTTTATAAAAACCTCCACTCTTCTGGGAAGATGTTCTAGCAGATTGAGGATGTGTGTGCAGAGTGTGGTTCATTCAACGTTCCAATTCATCCCAAAGGTGTTTATTAGGATTGGGGTCAGAACGCTATAGCAGAAGATCTTCCACTCCAACCCCATGCAAACCCAAATCTTCATAAAGCTGGTTTGTGCACAGGCGCATTGTCATGTTGGAACAGGTTTTGGTCATGCTACGGTATTTTAAGACGTCTTATACAATTGCGTGCCTTCATAACACAAATACTTCTGTGCAGATATTGTATATTCTGTGCACAAACAGTATGAGCATAATTATTCGTGGGTAAAAAAAAAAAAAAAAAAACTAACGCCAAAAGGTTTGGCGACAGCAAAAAGGACATTATGATAAAAAAACTAAAATCTTGCTGCCTATATCCATTATTGTGCATATGCTAGCAAAACGTACTTGTTCACAACTTTCCATCTGCTTGATGGAAACATTATGAATAGATTATTGTTTATGCATTTTGCCTGTTTGTACATTTTTAGTATTCTAGAACAATTTTATGCCTTCAACCAAATCTGTTAAGGTTGTGCGTTTCAGAACATGAAAATCGATTCAAAAAATAATTTAAACAATATTTATTTTTTACCTTTTGATCCAGGCCACACTGTTCACAAAAGACGGAAGTAATTAAATCGGTCTAATAAACGTTCAAAATGTTAATTCTTTGTGGCAATTTTCAAATCAACACAGCATGGAAGCTCTTAATAGCCTAAATGAGGATGTGATATCTATAGCAGGTTCTGGAAGGTTTTAACACCTGGCATCCCTTGCTGATTTGAAGCTGAGCAGGTGATGTGCAATACAACGGCTCTTAAAGCGTTTATTTATTTATTTATTTATTTATTTATTTATTTATTTATTTTTCGCACAGCTTCGCTCACATAATTCACAGTGCAGGGAGTTTATTTCCATTTGTATTCCTCTGTGAAGGGTTATTGCACAGACTTATGCACCGATACAAAGCAACACAAAAATTGCACGTCTGTGCAGTTGACATGTAGAATTGGCTTCATCTGTTCTGAAATATTTTTTTCACGCTAGCAAGCCTGCCGTCTTTGACTCCTCACCTCCATCACCCACACTAGTCGACATCCCTACAGTGGCGACTAGCAAACGTATTAGTCTTCGACCCCGTGTATGCACATATAAAGTGTTCGAGGAAATGTAAGCACAAAGCCACATAAGTGTCAATTTGAGATTATGGAAAACGAGCCTGCGACTATCTATATGACCGTGAACACAATGCAGCACGCAATCTGGAGTTTGCTGATAGCGAACGCCGTCGGTTTCGCCGTGTGTCACGCCAAGAACCGTAGCATTTTCCCTGATTTAAAAAAAAAATTGAATAATAGGGAAAAAAAACATTTTCTTGCATCAAGAATACTCCTTTAACTATTAACTGCAAGTTTAGAGTGATTTATTGTGTCCTTTGCAAAATCTCCATGTGAATTGACTGAGAGCTGAGTGTTTTATTCGCTTCTAAACCACAAGTGATTGGCCAGACCCCTGGTTTTGAATATTTATCAAACTTGAAACGCATTCTTTATTCTTAGGTACGGGTTGTGCTTTATGATGTCAATGCATGAACCCATCGAAACCCTCATAGCTGTCACACTTAAGTTTTGGATATTTAAACATTTATTTGGTTGTAATAATGCAGCATTTGCAAAGACGGTGTACAGAGATGATGTCTTTTGGTCAGAGAGATTGGTTGTAGTTAATTAGAATAGATAGAGCCCGAAGTGTCTACATAAATCAGATGGACAGATGGGATGGGCAGAGACAGATTAATCATCTCCTCATGTGTCAGTTAGCTTGCACAACCAGGGTTGCCAAGTCCAGAAAAGAAATTCTTGAACAAAATGTCTGCATAAAAAAAAAAAATAAATAAATACTGTTCGAACGATCCCAAAGTTTGAAGTGTTTCAACACAGATGTTCGAACAGCCTATACATATAACAGCTGGTGTGTATATGTCTTCTTTCCTTTTTCTGTCAGTTGTTCTCCTCAGCTGTTTAGAGCTCACATTGATAAACATTGAGATGATATTTCATGTTCTACAAAAATATAAACAAAAAAACAGTGATTTTCAGCCTTGAATGCATTGCAGTCATGTTAACTATGTATTATAAATGTTCATCTCAACAAAGCCAAAACCTCTCTATAAAGCTCTTTTGCTCAGTAATTCAGTTGCACAGCAATGCCAATTTATTTATTGTGTGTGTGTACAAATCAAGTGTGTGTCATTCTAGTCACTTGTGCCAGTGTGTTGCACATGGCCCATGCCAAGTCTCCATCTCTCTTGCCAGTGTGTACAGGTCTCTCGTTTCTGGTGATTTTTTTTTTCCTGTGCCGGCCGTAATTAACGCGTTATTACAAGCATTTCTAGGAATCGACGGATAGCGTATGAAATAATTCCATTCACCGTGTGTGTGTGTGTGTGTGTGTGTGTGTGTGCAGGCTGCTATCCTGCTGAGACATGAAGAAAATAAGTGTGTTGTGTGTGTGTAATCGCTTTGCCTGAGCATATAAGCGTTGGCAAAAAAAAAGTGTAGGTATTAATCGGAGCAAATAATTAGATTTTATGACGTTTGCAATTTCAAATAGGCCAGAATTTGTATATACATGTAAAATCTGATTCTTTGCTCCGATTATTACCTACACTTTTTTTTTAATGTTTAGGCAAAAGGTTATACACACAAAACACAATTATTTATTTTATTTTTTATTTTTTGTCAAAATCTATAAAGGTTGAAGAAGTAAAGGACAAAGTCTGCGTACCCTCACCTTTGCTTGATTACTTTAGTGTCAAGCTCTTCTCCCAGGGGAGCATTTGCACCAAGGATCAGGACATAACGGCGTTCTTATTAAGGGTATTACATTAGTGATGCTGATTAGTCCAGGAGAAGAATAAATTGGAGGTTTTAAAGCAAACCATAGTCGCGTGGTGTATATCATGGATCACTAGTATTGTGCGTTGCCAAATGGAGTGTTTATATTACTTTGAGCTGAATATTAAAGCATGGTGATAATGACTCACTGGCTGAAGTGATCTGTTTTTCTCCAGTTCCTTCAGCCGTCGGTTTCAAACTGCTTTTTGTGGTTTTGTGCATTTGCTGATAAACCGTTTTTTTTCCCCTCAAAAAAAGAGTTGAAATGGTTAAATATGTTTAACCTGCATGATTCCTGCATTAATAAATACACTGTGGATATCTGAATCTGAGCAACTGTACACTATGGCACTAAAGAAAGCAGCTCAATAACCGGAGGAAGTTTGTCCTTGAACCACAATCACAGCGTCTTCTCTGACCGGGGCAGTAATTAATGGAACACAGAATTAGCTGGGTTGACGATTCAAACCCATTACCCCTGTCTGGGTGACAGACTTGGTCTGAATCACTGGCATTCACCTGTGGGCTAAAGCAGGTCAGAAAGAGATGGGGCTTTTTCATATCATATTAATAATGCACCTCATTCAATATCCCACCTACTTATATGAACCTGGCTCTAATTTAAAACAGCAGTTCTGTTGAGTTTGAATAATCCACCAGGTTCTGATTGCTTTCTCAAAATAGTCGTTTTTTTTTTGTTTTGAAGTGATGGGATAAAAAGCATTTATTTTGCAGCTGTGAACTTACACCACATGAGCATTAAATGGAGAAAAAAGGGAGCTTGTGTGTCAAAAGGTCTATAATTTATTTTCAAATAAAATTGTATAGCTTTATAGCTCATTTCTTCACGTATAAGTTCATGGTTATTTCTAAAGCGCTTTTCACAATGAACATTGTTTTAAAGCAGCTTTACGGAATATAAAGCAGCTTTCGGCTTCTCCCATTAGGGGGCGCCACAGCTGCTCATTCGTCTCCATAACCCTTCTTTACATCTGCCTCTTTCAAACCAACTACCTGCATGCCTTCCCTCACCACATCCATGAACCTCCTTCTTGGTCTTCCTCTTTTCCTCCTTCTTGGTGGCTCCATCCTCAGCATTCTCCTACTGATATACCCCATGTCCCTCCTCTGCACATGTCCAAACCATCTCAATCACACCTCCCTCACCTTGTCTCCAAAATGTCCCACATGCGCTGTCCCTCTAATAAACTCATTTCTAATTCTGTCCATCGTCGTCACTCCCAGTGAAAATCTCAATATCTTCAGCTCTGCTACCTCCAGCTCCACCTCCTGTCTTTTACTCGAAGCCACTGTCTCTAAACCATACAACATAGATAAGTATTATAGAACAAAAAAATTTAAATAGTGAATTGTGTGTATTAATCCCCGATAAGCAAACCTGGGGCAACTAAACCAGTGTAAGCCAGAACTTCCCTGCACCCACTTATCGTGCCATTTATGCCCAAGATGTCATTAACGATGCATAATCTTAGTTCAGCAAGTGGTCCATGGTCCTTTACATAGCAGCATTGACCATCATCATAGTTCAGTCTGGGGGCAACCTTGTGTCTGAAGAACACAAATCTCGACAAACACACTGTAAAATCTAGTGGAACACCTTCCCAGAAGAGTAGGTGATATTATAACAGGTTATATTATAATTATAACATAACAAAATTACAGTCAGGTGTCCAAAAACTCTTTTCTGTATTGCGTATGAAATCCACGAGTACATTACATGGGACGTGTGATACATGATTAATAACTGATTACAAATATTTTACGTATTTTACGTATTTTAATGGATTATATTATAAAACGAAGAATTCATATCTCTAGTTTATATTTATAATTTGACGAAAAGTTTTGTGTTTTGTTGTTTTTACTGGACGTCCTGTTGATTCTATTAACCATAGACGATTACATCCTGGTTAATGGTGTTTTTAAAGAATTTATGACCTTCATTAAGGCTTTTTTTTAATGTCAGTGTATTTATTAAATTTTCTAGCATTTGTCCTGTCGTAATCCTAATATGCCTTCTTTCCGTGTTCATTCATTTAAACTGGAAAAACATGCGCAAAATTTGCTTTCTCCATACACATTTTTATCTCAAGCTCAACAGCGTCTCCGTGTTTTGAAGAGCATCTCGAAGTATCTAAGAGTACAGAAGCCTAGTGGCTCTTCATGTCCTCGTGTGTAAAGGTCAGAGTGATTCATCATGAGAAGAAAAACTCTTGTCATTACAAGGAGCTCAATATATTTTTTGTTAGTGTTAGCAATACTCGCCACTGGGAGATAGTTTGCGGCTGTAGCTAGCAGGACGATGCAGGGGGAGATGATTTAAGCAGTTACATGAAAATGAACTATAAAATCTATTTTATGCAGACGGTCCTCGATTATAGGGCTGTATTAAGTGTTAGGATAATTCTGACGCACAAACCTCGTTCTTAGTACAGTACTTTTCTCGTATTTGACAGCTAAATGTGAATACGCCTCAAAATAACAGTCAGTTCCAACCTCAGGAAAACAACTGACTGGACGCGTACACGCCAGCCACCGTTTCCGCCATTTTGCAGAGCGTGAATATAATCCTTTTGTGTTTCCCCTCAAGTAATAAGCAGTTTAGCTAAACATGTTTTTATTCAATCCAGTGCGCTTTATATGCCAGAATTCCTCTTGGATAGTCTCTCTTGACACATTGAGCCCAAGGAAACGGTGGTGGCAGATGGCCGAAGGACCAATCATTTCACTAGAGATGTGCATGTTCACCTCAGAAAACAACTGATAATTGACTGAAAAACAGCTCCCTTGAGTGTAATAGGCTCCATGAACCCAAGGCATAATGACTCTTTTAATTGCTTTCTCCTGTTTTATTTCAAACTCCAGCGCTCCTGGATTTACATAGAACGAACCACCGGTTTCCGAAGGTGTCCCAGCAGTCCTTATTCCTTTGTGACCTTTTTTTTTCTTCACTACTTTTTATTTCTATGTACGGTAAATCAGATTAGCAATAAATTAGAATCAAAATGTACTTACAAACCCGAACCAGGAAATCATGTTCACTGAAGAGCAGTCCAAAAAACAATATTTAACCAATATGTTCCTTCCGTAACTTGTTATAAACATTCTTTAACAACTCTCAAAGGATAGTAAATTCAAATCTTGGTCTGCGGAAGTAATTAACAGGGTTGGGTCGCTTGGTTAAAATATTGCGCTTTGAATGTGAAGCAAAATGTCACAAAATGCCTCTGTGGGCTTCTTGATGCATGTAGAGTTAATGGGAGCCCATCCCTTGGAAAAGAAATTAATACCAATTATGCTAATTGGTGTTGGAGTCATGGCAGGAAATAAGGAGGTTGTGACAAATCTCTCGCTTGTCAAGTTCATCTTGTTTCTGAAGGCCGCCAAATGCATGGCACATGAGATAATCTAATAGTTCCTCGGAATGAATCACCATCTCATCTGCTCTGTCAACAGGCCACGCAGACTGAGCAATCATATTTGCCTTCAATTACCGAATGTAAATACGTTATAACACGCCCCGAAGTGGTCAGGGGAAGATTCCAGCTTAGCATGTGTACAAGCCGTTTAAGAAAAACGTCAATATGTCTTCTGTATGGACGAGGTGTCCTGTTATTCGCGTTTAATTGTGGATTGCTGGACGGCTGTTTCAGCTTTTCTTTGTCTAACAGCGGAACATGAATCTTATGAATTCTGTGTGTCTGTACTGTATATGAATGTGTTTTAATTTAAAACAGACAGAGTTCATGGGTTGATTTTGTTAAGGATTTGGGTTGTAAATATTAAAATATTGCTCTTTTTATATGGTTAATCTAGCTAACAATTTTAGTCCAACATGCTAATCAGGATAAATGGGGAGGGTTGCGTTAGGAAGGGCATCCAGCGTGAAAAACATGTTCCAAATCAAACATGCGGACGGTCCGCTGTGGCGCCCCCTAATGAGAGGACCCGAAAGAAAGTTTTATGCTAATCATTACCTAATGTTCTACCTCGATTTGATTCGTTTGTGGTGCTTTTTTTTACATCAAGTTCCTCTTTGTTCAATCTTTCCAACCAAAGGTTTTCTCATTTTTCTCTAAACAAGCACTGATTGAGCATTTAAAACTGGGTTTCACTTTTAATATTCAGGTTTAATGTACAGAAAAAAAGCAGTATATAGGAGTGAAGACCGGTTGCAAGCACAATGGTCAATACCCAAACAAACAACAGGAAAAACTATGGTTTCGTATAATCATAAACATAAGAACCGATAAATGAAAACGGGAGACACAGAACGAATAAACAAGCCCCTGAGGAAAACATGGCTTTGTCTAAAAGGTACTTTAAAGGTGCCAGTTAAATATAGAAACAGGAGGATTTAAAGGGAGAAGTACAGGACAGATACACAGTTTTGGGGAAAAAAAAATAACAACTATGACAAGACAGAAGTGGAAGCAAGCAGAAGCTTCTGGCAAAACAACAATAAAAGTGTAAAGTGTACAAAGAACAAGCTCAAGCTCTGATTGGATGTGCCACGATTCGAAGAACGAAGAAATCGAGTCATGAAAAAAGCGAATGATTTATTAATAACACAAACATGTGCATGGCTTTTAATACAGACCCGTACACCGAATATTCATTATTGAAACTTTTAATTAATCAAATCTACGTGAATTAGATTATATTACGGAACAGTGTTTTATTTATATTAATGATAGTTTTTAATTTGAAAAAGAAAACAACGTAATAGCAATATTTATTACAGACAGGAGAGCAAATCATAAATTGTTAGATTTAGCAAATTATAAAGAAGTGTTAATGCAGAAATGTATCCGCTGTAATTCCGTGCTTTGTTTGGGCACGCTATCTTGTCCATCACGTCTCTGTGAGCAGAAGAACTGTTACAGCAAATTAACTTACTTACAAACACAATTATCACCACGAGTGCTGTAGAAGAACAGCAGAAAGATACAGATGTTATGAAGAAGGGATTTGTCTTATTGGACTCATACGCTTCTTTTTGACATTTGCTGTTATAATAACCTCCACTTTTCTGGGAAGATGTTCCACTAGATTTTGTGAAGTGTGCTTGTGGAGTGTGCAGTATGAAGGCCTGGGGTGCAGTCAGCGTTTCAATTCATCCCCAAAAAAATAATGCTACTTCATACAAAGACGTCCTGTATCATCATGTACCTTCAATTTTGTGGTTACAGTTTGGAGAAGAAATACATAGACATAGCAGGAAAAGTCAGGTGTCCGCAAACCTTTGGCAATCTATTGTATGTTATACAGTACAAAGTGCAAAAACTGTAAACGATGTGTGTACTTATAACATATGCACAAAATGTTGTAGGTGTGCAAAACAGCATGTAAAGGGATATAATATAGCTGGTGCTCAGACATGGATGTGTATGACTTGTATTGAGTATTCGAGTCAATTCAAGTTGTCCCAAAACGTTGGTCCAAATACTGTATATACGATTTAGAATAGTATCTGTTTCCTTCCACATTCTGATCTGTAAATCTCTCGTCTAAATGTAAACCCCCAAAATACCTTGCTTTATCAAGATGCTCGTCTGTACATTTGGTGCTCCTTTAAATTCTTTGTGAAACGGAAGGTCTTCAGTGTTTAGTTTGAGGACAGTCTGTGATTCAGTCTTTCCACACAGCCAGGGGAAGTTTATTCAACCACCCGGGTGCCGGAACAGGATAGTGTTTTAATGAAAGTGTCTCGAGGGGTTGCAGGTCAAGTTGAGCGCAGCTTGTGGCTCAAAGGGATTGTGGTACCGGACAGGGTTTGATAAGTGTTTTGAGGTAGATTGGAGTGGTAGGTTAGGGGCTGCTCTGGTTTTGAACCCCCTGCATGCCAGCTGATATGACCAGGGTGGTGGTGTTCGTCTTGTGAGGGTGAACAGGATTGATTGACTGCTTCAAAGGCTAGCGAGAGGTCAAGAGAAACTTCAGAAGCCAAGATCGTTTGGTCGAACAGTGTGAAGCTTCTCAGTAACAGCCCAAAGGGCCATTTCTATGAAGCCAGACTGGGGAGCATCCTGAAGGTCATTCTGGATAAGAAAGAGAGGTGATTGATTGTAAACAGCATACTAGATCTATACAAGGGGTCTCGGAGTGAAAAGAGTGAGGCCTGTGTGTCAGAACCCTTCATCAGCATTGGCAGTATGTATTTTCAGGTTGAGGTGTGAAGCTCATTTGAACACTTCTGGATAAGATGCTTTGAACGAGGGTGAGGGCCACATAATTTTTCCTTTCTTTAATAGGGGGCGGGTCGGTCTGTAACACAAAATCACATGGTTGTGGAGATTTTATTATGATTTTAAATGTATTTTTAAAAATGTATTTTTAAAATTGGAGGCATGTTTTATGCCTCCTAATTATAGATTAAAAGAGCATTACCACTATCAAAATTACATTTTTTCATATTTACTGCTTCTGAAATCAAAAAGTACAAATACTTAGACTAGGTTAATATCTAGAGGTCAACCGATAACAGATTAAACAGATGGATACTGGATAAAAAAACAAACACTTCACTGTACTTTATTACAAAAATTAAAAAAAGTACTGACTCATTAAAATGTGGTAATAAATATAAATCACTAATAAATATAATTACATAATGTGCAAAATTATAAATAATAAATAAATATAGTGCTCTCTGTGCAGCGCACCGTCTCACAAACCGCATGTCTCGTCAGTGTTTCGCCTCTAGAGGCCACTGTTGCAATGACAGCGGACCAGAAACCGGAAAAACTATCAGTATGGATTTCTGCCGATAGACGACGGTTCCAGCAATCAACTTTTGGTGCCTCGAGCTCTTTTAATAATTAAACAAAATTTTAGTTTGAAAGGCACACTTTATTATTAAATACAGAAATCATATGAGTAAAACATGTATTTAAAAATCTTAATTTTTTAAATATGTCTCTGGCATTGTTCAGAGGGCCTTTCGAAATGTAGGGCTGTAGTGTACCTCCGATTTAAAGCGAATAATGTTATAATGTGGTGCTCTGAATGTGGACAAGGCTGATTATTCACTCAGTCCCTCCCAATTCTGCTTACGGTGGATAAAGTATAAGAAGGTAAACTAAGAAGACATTGTCCTTCATAGTAAAGTGTTGCATCGGTTCCCTTAAACCATGTTTGGTATTCAGAGGACACACAGCTTTAAAACAGATTTAAAAATCTAAATGACTAATGCAGCTGAATTTAATTGAGCAGGTTATAGTTCGCCTCATATTCTTATTCTGCCACTGATAATCCCTCCTGAAATAATGCATTGCTCATCCCTAATAGTTTTATTATTGAGCTACTGATTTTCTTTTGTAGGTTTTAGTGATCACCACCAGCCATCAGTGCCTTCATCATTAGTACGGGGAGGGGAGTAAAGTTCATGTGCTTGAAATACCTTCTAAATCTTTTAAAAGTCATTCATTTTTTACATCTGACCCCAGTTCATTTTCCGTGAACCGCATAAATCTTGGGGAGAAAAAGCGGAATCACCTATTTAAATAATTCACATCGTTCATTTTAATGTGAGCTCTTTTATCAAAGAAAAATCCAAATTCATCAATTTACATCCAAATCAATTTATATTATTACTTGTTGGTAGACAATATACACAGACTAGTTTTATATATTTGAAACGTGTGTAATGTTGGGCAACACAAATCGATTTTGTTTTGTTTTTCCGCCAAAATTCCAAGCATTGTTTGGTAGATTATAGTATGGAATATTTGTATGATAGCACCATAACTGATATCTACATGTAAAACCATTATTAAAATTGGAATGCTGCTCCTATGCACAGTTGACATGAATAAGGCATATTAATTAGATGGGAAAGTGGGAGCTTAGTGCCTGCAGCGTTGGATCCGAAGGTTCATGTTCAAATCCCAAGCACACTAAGTAGCCAATCCTGGGCCCCCGAGCAAGGCCCTTAACCCCATAGCTACTTATTTGTATGAATGAGATAAATGTAAGTCGCTCTGGAGAAGGCAATCTGCCAAAATGCAATTTAAATGAAATGTATATTTCCCCATGCAAGATCAGCTTCAGGTTGCTTTTCTCTTAGCACATTCTGACTTTCCATTGTACAATTTGTACCATTTTAAGATGCAGTAAATCTTAGTGTGCTCAGAGAGAAATATACAACTAATGTAGAACACCTTCGGCAAATAATACAAGAGGCATGGCAAAGAATTTCAGCTGAATGTTCGGAGAAAGCAACCTACTGCCCTGCGAGAGTGTGTAAAGCTGTTATTCATGCTAAGGGAGGATTTTTCAATGAAAATAACATTTACGTGATTTTTACATCATCTGTACATTTATACAATTGTTTGTTCAAAGTAAATCTTTATACCTTATGCGTCTGGGAGATAGACAAACCAGAGCTCTTGGGTGAGGCTCAATTACATTCACAGACACTAAAATAAAGCTTTAAAAGAAATGTGGATGATTGCTACTGTGAAACATGGAGGGAGGCTGGATTAGGTTTCAGGGCTGCTTTGCTATGTCTGGTACAGGGAGCCTTAAATTTGTGCAGGACACAATGAAATCTCAAGACAACCCATTTTTTTTCTGGAGTGAAATGTACTGCTGAGCAACAAAAAAACTCAGCGCATGGGTCTTCCAATAAAACTACGCATTTTAAGAAGAAAAAAAACGGGAGCAGTTTGCTCATGAAGAGCGGTTCATAATACTTGTAGACAGGTTCAGAATTTTCATTCAAAGCTACAGAAATTGTTTTGTGTTTGTTTTGTTATATATAAAATATTCTGTTAAATCAAAAACCAAAAACAAAACTCTGATTTTATTAAATATGAAATACTTTTTCAAGTTGTTTGTGAAGGGCTATAAACATATTTAAGGTGCTTTTGTCCACATTTTCTCGATTTTATACTTATAGTATACTGTAGCTCACCTACAGTGAGCCTTTCACCATTCCCTGGCCTATAAACCACTGGTTCTTGTTATGGATCCTTGTGTTTAGAAGTTTTCTTCTGGACAGCTACAGTGTTCGAGAAACTCCTGCCAGTGAAATCGACATTAATGGACAATGGACTGAAAGATTCTTGGACAGCTCTTTGTCCAGTACACCATCTGCCTGCTGTTGAAGATCACACGCCCACTCCACAGAGCAGCAGCTTCAGCAGGAATTCATTACCACGTTCTGGCTTCATCTGCACCCCAAAACAGTTTTTCCCTTTGATAGAAATTGCTCTGAGCATAATATCGGACAAGTAATCGCCTTTCACTTATGAAAACGACTCGTGATTGGGCGCCCATCGACTTAGTCAGTGATTACCTCTATTCGAGAAATAGCCTTTAGATAGGACGAGGGTAAAAAAAAGTGACAAGAATTGTCTAAAAGGTTTGCTTTTTTTTGTCTCCTTTTTCTAAATAGGAAATTTTCGGAACGACCTCTAGTGACCTTTAATTATGTGAAGTACATTGGATACAAGTACAAGTTGGATTTTTTTTTTTTTTTTCCTTCTGACCTGTGTCTTGGAAAATTTATTATTACTTTCAGTTGAATGCCTGAGGAAGTGTTGCTGCTACTATTGGCTGCTTCTTCTAGTCTTTCACACACCATATTTAACCTTCTTCTCTTCTATTCTCTTTTTTTTTTTTTTTGGGAAATTGGAAAATGCCAGACCAGAAGTCGAATTCTAACAAAAGAGGTGCTTAATTCCAACAGAAATAATTATAAAAAATTACATAAATGGTTTAAAAAAAAAAAAAAAAAACCCAACAAGAATCCATTTAGTTTCATGCACAAAGTATCATTCTAAGAGCAGGCTATGCATTATTCAGTTCTTATTCATGGACGAAGCCGGTGCATGGTGAATATGGATGTCTGTGGAACTCCCTCAGTCAGAACAGATGGTGTGGAAGCGGTGAAATGCAGTTTAAACTTTCAGTCAGGCTCATCCTTACGTGACAATCTCGCTCTGAGAAATTCATTCTAGTCCACGAGTTATTGCTGGGGGACGGTGAGGAGCGCTGATGAGTGACACTGCCTATATTCCTCAGCATGAGCTCATTTCTCCAGCTGTCATATCAACAAACGACAAGGCAACAGCAAGAGCCACCTCGTATTCGGGGGATTAAATCTCGAACTCGCTATTGGTGTTTGACAAATTGAAGCTGCACGACCGGCGACGACGTAGCTGATATATTCGCCGGAACCGGCCTTCTTTGCACGGTGGGCTGTTTCGGTAGACAGGTCATCAGGTGTGCCACAGACAATCCCAAAGCTAAAGAATAGCTATGTCGGGATACATTTTTGGGGCGGGGTGGGTAGAAGGTGTTACTTTGATAACGCTCGTCCAAAGACATCCGGGTGCAAAGTGAGCCAAAACATAGCAAGCAGCGTTCCTGACAATGCCAACGTGTCGCTCCGTTTTCTATTCAGGGGAAACTTGAAAGTGTGAGTTAGCAAATAGGAGTGTGCCGGAGTGATAACACACACAATGGCGCTTTAGATATAAGCGACGCCCATTTGCCACATCAGCACCAAAATTGCAGCTCAGAAACTCGTTTAACAATACGGCCATTAGGTCTGTCTTTGAACATCGCAACTGTGTTAAATGCTTTCCTCGGGTCTTGCACAAAAGCACCGAAATGTCCTTGGCTCTGGATAAGTATTCTTTTTTGTCCTTGTTAGAGTATATCTTGTGTGTATGTTCATGCTTGGGATGTAACTGAATATGTCAGGGGAAATAGTAGCTTTGTGGATGAGCTTCTGATCAGAACGTTGTGAGTTTAAATCCATTCTCCTCTGAAATGGCTAAATTAGATCGTCAGAAGTCGCTCACGGTAACTACCAAAATGCCCGAATGCAAACGGAATATAAACACGTTATTCAGAATAAACAGGTTATGTTTTCTAATCAGATACATATAGGAGGCAGCGAATACATTTCGTTTGTTTACGTAATTATTTTTCCAATTAAAGATCCAGACAAAAAGGATTTATTGTGTGCACGTGAGCGATCAGTTGTGAAGCTTGCAGGGAAAAATTAATAGTCGCTGCACAATGTATTTAATGTCTTTTTAGTTGTCCTCTGTAACCACCTGGTCTGGGTTGTGGTGTATATCATAGGCAGAGGTCTAAAGTAACTAATTACATTTTACTCGCTTAAATGTAATAAAGTAGTTTTTGTGTATTTCTACATTTTAAAGTAGTTTTCAATATCTGTAATTTAACTTTAGTGTTTATTGTATTGTATAAGAATTGTACTTTACTACATTTTAAATCCTATTTCTTTTTATTTATTTAGTAAATAAATACAAATAAAGGGGGAAAAATCACGACCTGGAAACGACTGCACTGATTGATTGATGAGCTGAAAGCGAAATGCCATCGAATCGAAAGTCGTTCAATGCGTGCGCTCGCTGTCTGAATACCGAATCTGCGTTTGCGATTTCTCTCGTTATCATGACATTATAACAGGAGTTTTTTTTTTTCTGTGCTCACATTAGATTCGGGTCATGCAACATATGCCCCATACCCCCTCTGTTAAATAGTACCTCTGTAAATATTACACTTTTTACTTTTAATTAAGTAGATTTTTAGAACCAGTAACTTTACGTTTACTTAAACACAGTTTCATTGACGTAACAGTACTTTTACTTGAGTAGAACATTTTATTACTCTTTCCACTTTTGATCGTAGCCAGGTACAAACAATCCCGGTGATGTAGCTGAGGCTGAGAAACTGTAAAAGAACACATAACAATGCTGGCAGATCTACTGCCGGATTTGATTCCCCTAATGATGGGGATAATATTGTAACTTTTCTGTGTCGGCACTCGTACAATTCAGAATACAGATACAGATGGCAGTTTTATTGTAGGACACCCTGGTAAATGCAAATGCACACCTACATGAACCAACATACACTTGCTAATTGGTTAACAAATGGCCTACATGAGTCATCAGTCAGCTTGCACACACTTCTACAGGCTTTGCTTCAGGGAACTTGCATCTTGACTCACGGGTTTTCATTGTTTGTGCACTGTTGCATGCTGTAATAGCACTCGTTTTAGCAGTATGCCATACATACTGTTTTGTTAAAAAGGGCTATGATATCTTTACGAATAAGAACATCACACCTCTGATCATAAATACGTCACAGCGTTTCTTAGTCCAGACATTCGCATAAGCTGTGGCTAATTTACTACTCACAGCTCACACACCTTCAGCCAAGGCCATTAAAGGGCAGCCTTCATGCTTAATCACTGTAACTCAATTAATGAGGCAAACAAAAAATAATTTCCTTTGCCACTTAGCACCCTTTTTACTGCCTTTCTGGGCAAGGCAAGTGCAAAATCCAATCCATTAGCACTCCTGCTGTAGATCCTGTAACGTAACAAGCCAGCAAACACAATTCAGTCTGACCTCTAGGAGCGGATCTACACAAATTCGCCGACTGGTTGGTTTTGAAGCCATGCCCAGAAACTGGTCTCCGCTGCTGCAGTCACTGATCTGGAAAGAGTACTCGCAGTAGGTTGAGTAAGATCCAAGACCGTTATAGTGGTAGAGTCGAGGTCCTGTACTGAACCATGGCATCCCTTAAATCAGGGGTCCCCAAACTACGTCATGTTTCCACATTTGGAACGTCCCTCTAAATAACACCAAAGGCATATTTTGAAAATGTAATTTCGAATATATGTTTAACTCACATCATATCTGTATTTGATGATATAGTTTGCCTTTTTAAACTAAAATTTCCCCATAGTTATTAAGAGAGATTCCGATTGCTGGAACCATCGGCTAATCCATACTGATAGTTTTTCTGGGTTTCTAGTCCGCTGTCACTACAAGAGCGGCCTCTAGAGGAGAATCACTGACGCCGCACATTTTCATGATTCAATACTGGCTTAACATTTTTTATTTTTGTAATAAAGTTCATTACTATTTTACATGGAGTGTTATGTTTGTATTTTTTTTATCCAGTAACCATTTTGAAAAAACAAACAGTTTAATAATCGGTTATCGGCAAGTACGATTCAACCTAGCTCGGTTAACCTCTAGTTAACATACCGTAATTATTTCTTAGATTCACCCACCTATCTCATGCATATTCATAAGTACTTAAATATTTTGATTTTAATAGCAATATATGAAAAAATGTCATTATGATAGTAATTATGCTCTTGTAATAGGTGATATATCTCTTCTGTACGGTGCAGAACAAAGTAATAAACTAATATCGCATTAGGAGGCATATTAAATACGTTTAAAATCATAAAATCTCCACAATAACACTGGTAGTCACTTCGGCCCATGTCATTTTCTGTTACACACCGACTCGCCCCCCCTGTTAAACAAAGGAAAAATTGTGTGGCCTTTACAGAAAAAAGTCTGGGGACCCCTGATTTAAACCAATAAATATTATACAGTATCCAGGACTGACATCCTCTTTGTAACTGACACAAATTTCTTCTAATTACATTACAAGCTTGGCAAATGAACGAAATCTATGCACTACATTCACAGGCATGATCCATGTCATGTCAGTCATCGCATGTTCATGACACTGAGATGCTTCAGCGAATCAGACTGGAAAATATACGCAGTCTGATTTGATACCAGTTTTTTTGCTTTCAGGATGTAACTGCAACTCATACAGTATGTGCACATATTCTGTGCTTGCTGGGGGCTAAAAATGCTCATATTTACTATAATTATTTATTGAAAATGCTGCTTTAAAAGTTTATTTTCGGTGCATTGAGTCATTTTGAGAGTTTGCACTTTTTTTTTTTTTTTTGAATATTTTTGTACTTTTTTTTTTTGAGAGTGGCACATATTTATTTGCTGGTAGGTGAATAATGACTGCACTGAGCTGCAGAAATGGCTGTAGAACCTTGTACTGATCCTCTACATTATTGTCCGGATTCAGGATCGCTACCTCACTACCTTACTTTACTTTACCTTACCTTACCTTACCTTACCTTACCTTACATTACCTTACCTTACTTTACTTTACTTTACATTACCTTACCTTACTTTACATTACCTTACCTTACTTTACATTAACTTACTTTACCTTACTTTACATTACCTTACTTTACATTAACTTACCATACCTTACCTTACTTTACCTTACCTTACTTTACATTACCTTACTTTACTTTACATTACCTTACCTTATCTTATTTTACCTTACTTTACATTACCTTACTTTACATTACCTTACTTTACCTAACTTTACATTACCTTACCTTACCTTACATTACCTTACCTTACTTTACATTACCTTACCTTACCTTACCTTACTTTACATTACCTTACTTTACATTACCTTACTTTACATTACCTTACATTACCTTACTTTACATTAACTTACCATACCTTACCTTACTTTACCTAACTTTGCATTACCTTACTTTACTTTACATTACCTTACCTTATCTTATTTTACCTTACTTTACATTACCTTACTTTACATTACCTTACTTTACCTAACTTTACATTACCTTACTTTACCTTACTTTACATTAACTTACCTTACTTTACATTACCTTACCTGACCTTACTTTACATACCCTTACATTACCTTACTTTACATTACCTTACCTTACCTGACCTGACCTTACTTTACATAACCTTACATTACCTTACCTTACTTTACATTACCTTACCTTACCTTATCTTACTTTACATTAACTTACCTTACTTTACATTACCTTACCTGACCTTACCTTACCCTACCTTACTTTACATTACCTTACCCTACTTTACATTACCTTACTTTACTTTACTTTACTTTACCTTACCTTACCTTAATTTACTTTACCTTATTTTATTTTATTTTATTTTATTTTACATTACTTTACCTAACTTTACTTTACTTGACTTTATATTTATTTACTTTACTTTACCTTAACTTACTTTACATTACCTTACTTTACCTTATTTTATTTTACATTAGTTTACTTTACCTAACTTTACTTGACTTGACTTGACTTGACTTTATATTTATTTACTTTACCATACGTTACCTTACCTTACCTTACCTACTTCATTGGCACGTCAGAGAATTCGGTTCTATATCTCCCAAAGGGATATCTTATTTAAGCATGCTAGCATGAGTATGTCTATGGCCTTTACTTCCTTATTAGCTCATTTCACAAACTATTCCTTTAACACTAATGTGGTTTGGAGACATGATCCTGGAGAGCAGACCTAGTTATAAATCCAAACGACAACAAGAAGATTGCTCTTGACGTGAGTAGTGTTTGGAGGGATAAATCAGCATGGCTAAGTGTCCCTCCAGTTTGAGTTCCTCCTCCCTTTTTCTATTTTTTTTCACGTCTGCAAAGATGACATGCAGGTCACACATCCAGGCGTAAAAAAAAGGCAAGCGTTGTAAAGCAATGCTATGGCATTACATCAAAATTAATGGAGCTGTCAAAGATATATATATATATATATATATATATATATATATATATATATATATATATATATATATATATATAGCACAGTGATTTGGACTGAATCTGGGGCTTGGTCTCATTAGCACCTCTCCTCTTGTTGTCCAGCTGAATAGAGATGGAACAGGAATTGTCTGGTCACATTTTAATAGATTTAATAGGCGTGGATGTCTCCTCAGGTGTCTGTTTTGCTCTTCAGTGTGGCCGGTTAATAAGAAACATCTGTGTGTTTCCCCTCCCATCAGCTTTGAGAAGTAGAGGATTAGAACATGGAGGAGAAAAAAAAAAGGTGCTTAGAGTTTTTTTTTTTTTTTTTTTTTTTTTAATACCCGAAGGATAATAGGATGAGTGATACCGCTACTTCGGCACAGTCATTCGAGGCATGGTAAACAATCACGGCCCTTGACAGCTTACAGACCATGGTATCATTATTAGGACCTCAAGGTATATTTATATTCTGCTCTTGCTGCGTCTGGCCCCTTTGCAAAGATGCAAGTGCAGTGATGGGCCATAATTACTTGTCAAATGTCTGAAGCTAGTAGGGAAAAAAAAGAAATCTGGCATATATAGCCATTAGGTGCAGATGCTTTGCACTTTTTAGCCAAAAACCCCCCAGACTGTAGTGCCAGGTTGCATATTAATTATTGACCTGTCTCAACCCTTTCCGAGCCTTTTGTGAGGACACTTGTTGATGGTGATTTATTAAAATTTTCCTTCATTACAACCTAAAAAGTTTTAATTGTCCAGATTTTTTTTAAAGCCAATTATTTCTGTAGGCGAAGAGAAAATTCTAAAACATCCACCTTACATAGGTCCACTTTCGTTTTATTAATGTCACCAGGTTTAGCGGCTATAAATACTCTGCAAATTGTGCTCATGTTCTCTGCAGGATTTTACAGAACATGGTAATTGTTGGCTGTAATTTCTGTGCAGATCTAGAAGGAAGCACAAAATCATCGATGTAATGGCCAGCATGTTGTGCAATTCCTAGTTAATTTAATAACAAAACAAAAAAAAATCACTCTAACAAACTTTTTGCTTTTAAACTGCACACGTTACTCTGGAGACATTCGTCTGCACAGAATTAAGAACATGATACGCCGTTTAGAAAACAAACAGGCCTCGAGGCATGTCGTAAAGTTCTGCTCGTGTAATTCTAATTCAGCCAGCTAAGTGATGAGCGTGCATTACGTATATTGGCTCTTTATTTGATCTCAAATGGTGAGACATTTACAGGAAAACCCACTTGCAGGCACGCACTCGATCTTCACACGGCCCTCTTTAACAACTGCGCGATCTCCAATCATGCGAAAGTGGCATCTGCAAGGTTTTTTTTTTATTTTTTTTTTATGTCGACTTTATCTCAGAGAGCTAACGCCGCATATGCCACTAACGTCGCTAACTCTGAAGTCTGCCTTTTCTCCTTCGGCCGCCTGGAAGATATGCTATTAGTTTCCATGGTGACAATCTCCTTGTGTTGTGACTAGAATACGAAGGACAGAGGGACTGGCCTATTTTGCATGCCGCCTCAGTACAAGAAGCTGTCTGTCACCGATCATTCCATCCACATCTCAACAAAATCAAGGATTTTTTTAAACAAAGCCCGAGACTCTTTTCCCGATGAGAAAGTGGTCAAATAATGAGGTCAGATAAGAGCTAAAGGTTTGTTTGCTGAGCGGCGTCCCAGCGGATGTAGCAGGCCGCCGTGACACCGCGTCAGCTTTAGCGATTCAGGAATGGAGTAATGGAGTGCTGGATTGATTCTTTAGATCGGTGAATTGCTGACATCAGTGCTCCACAGTGAGAGTGAGAAAGTGTTCAGATGCTCAGGTTCCAGCGTGGTGTGCACCTTTCTTTTCTAATACACCTGGTTTTCCTGATCAGCGAATTATTAGCCCTTTCCTGGTTCACTGATTTGATGTTTTAATGGAGTCAAATCATTGGAATGTCCAAGTAGTACTCTGGGTGCATGGAACCATCTGCCCAAAATATTGTTAAATCTCTTTTAGATCTGTGCTGGAAATGCATTTGTACAGCTCACATTTGTATAAAGTGATGCAATAAATATCCAATGCATTGCTTTTGTAAGCAATTTGGGTTTATTATAGACTAAAGTTCCGTGTGTCCTTACTTTGCCGTCAGCTGAAATAAAAGTACATACTCATTAGGAAATCAGGATTCTGTCCTACTTTCGTTTATTCATCTTCAAATTATTTCTCCTGGTGGATCCGGAGGTTATGCGCAGAACACTTGGGGTAGCCAATCTACCTCCTGGCTCGAGATCAAACCCAAGACCCTGGAGCATAAAAACCTGCTGCGCCACCATGCTTTCCCTTAGATTCTATGAATAGTCAGATGCCCCGAAATCAGTGTAATAGCAAAATACAAGCCTTTTTCGGTCCAATCTCTCTTGTGTGTGTGTGTGTGTGTGTGTGTGTGTGTGTGTGTGTGTGTGTGTGTGTGTGTGTGTAGTCTGACGCCGTGCGTTACTACGTTATCATGGACAGCAAATTAGAACGTGAACGTGAACAACAAACATACAATTCTGGGTGAAACCGTGACAAATTCAGAATAAATCACAGAAGGTGTTTGAGACGTTTTGAGACGAAGACTTCCAGGACATAATCCAGAAATGGGAGGAACACTGGAAGAACTGTAATGCTGTGCAAGGGGACTATTTTAAAAGTGATAATGCGGAAACTTAGACAAATAAAGTACTTTCTTGTAAAAAGAACGAGTTTTGAAACTTTTTGATACCAACTCGTATCTCTCTATTTGTCTGTCTGTCTGCTTGTCTGTCTGCCTATTGTTGAACAGTAAAGTTTTGATTGATAGCAAGATGTAGGACCTATTTTCCTATTTTCTAGCGAGAGAGCAGGTGTCATCTAGTTTTGTACTCTGATATTGCAAATGCAGGATGTAATATTTTATGATGCGGAACCACTTGTCCATCACATGTGTCAATAATGCGATTGTTCAGCTTCCTTCCATTTGTCCCAGAAAAGCACTGTAGTGGCAACTTTTCTTACACTAGATTTTATGGCACGCCCTTTTTTTCACACGCCGCATTCCACCGATTCACATGCAGTCTTGATGTGGTGCGCAACCCGAAAGGTCTCTCCTGCGTAATTCTCGCCATGCCTTATTGCATTTAAAATACATTTGTTATTAGATCATGGTTTCACTACAGATTTGTGAACAGGCCCTCCCTAAGACTTAGAGGTCAAAGGGGCTGAGCGAGTAATGCATTTCCTTTTTTTTTTACAGCGAAGGAGGGAAAAATATTTTCAATCGCCAATGTTCTGATCAAAAATACCTATTTCCTCCTACCCTGGAGTAAACGAGCGCACAAGTGTGTTTCATTTAATTCCCATCAAAGTCACAGCAGCATTGCCGATACGCTCGGTCCTCCCCGGAGACCGTGTGCCGGGTTTGTGGCTGCTCAGTGTGCAGCTTCTTGGATTACCTCCAGGATTATAATTAACGCAGTCTCTAAATCGTCTGTGATATAGCCACCTGGGTCAGATGATGTGTGAGTAGGTGCTGTAAGCTACGTACAATCCTCAGAATCGGGAAATTTTAGAACTTGACATTTCTGCGTTCCTCAGTTATTTGGTGAACGTCATTGGGTCAAATTCACACGACCAAACAATCATCTTTATTCCTTAGAGTAAAATGGTTACACATCATGCGCGCCTATTCTACCATTCTTCTAAATACCTTTCCTCCCATGTCCTCCGTTTCTTCTCATTTCACATGAAGATCTTTGCCAACCCTGGAAAAGGATTCTTTTTCCAGTTTTAGTGCCCTTCAAACTGTGAAGTAGATAGCTTCTCAGCAACGGTGAATGTTTCATCAGTGCCCCGAATAAATACATACTGTGCCGTGGCCACGGTATTGCTGTGTTTGTCGAGAGCCATTGAATAATAAATGAACTATTGGGCATTGCTGTTAAAGAGGTTGTAACCCAAATCTTCCGCTCGTCTATTATGGGTGAGCTGGTGAACTTCCTGTTTTTTTTGGGTACGTAGATTTTATGATCTACTGCATAAGACATTCAACTGAGAAGTGCAGTACAGGATGGTGTGTATGCGATTTAGCTGCTAAGTGTTGTTTTGCCAGTGATTTAAATACGTCAATTAACACCACTGATACTTTGTTTCAAATTAGTTTCTGGCAATTTAGAGCTTCATGACGTCCATGGTGTTTTATTTTACAGCGTTCTGGTTCAATTTTCGACTCATTGTCCCGCCAGCTGACTCCAATTCATTTTGTATGTAGAAATCCAATTGCAAAAATCCCTATAATTTTTTCAATGGGATTCGAGCCAGATGATTGGTTACACCCACGCATGGGCTTGAATTTATTTTGGTTTTCAATGTTGAAGCATTCGATATCTTCGCTAATGAGACTAAAATTCTCCTGCTTCATTCTTGCTTTTCTTAAATTACTTCAATGCAGATACATATCATGATGCTTCATTTAAACAGTCTTTCTAGCACATTCTTTACTTATTTTTTTTTTATTTCTGTCTTTCAAGGGCACATTTTGTTTCCCCACAGGATCTAAGATTTGCAGTCGTTTTTCGTCTGGTTTTAGGTCGATTTATTGTTTGTTTTTTTTATCGGTTAATTTATAGTTCTTGGTATCATACGTGTAACTATTTTTTCTTTAAAAATGCTGCAATTCTTGCTAAAAGAGTTTTCTGGATTTCCTCATCATAAAAAAACAAACAAACAAACAAACAAACAATTTTCATTGCATTATGTTGCACATGATCTTTATGCTTATGGACTGATATTTTGTAAGACATGAAATAAATCTACAGAACGTGTCAGAGATTGCTCATTCTCTGTGCTCATGCTCCACATGTATATGTTTTGAGAGTCACGTTTGTTTTCATTCACGTAATGTCATCACCTTGTTTTGCTATTGGTTCTGCCACGTATTTGTTTTCGATCGTGTCACGTCTAATGGTTCTTGTCTTGATTAATGAGTTTTCTCTTCATTATTGATTCCTTCTGCTGTTTTGGATTAATAATTTATTCCGGATTTGTTCTTATAATAAAAGTGTACTCCGCCCACAGTTGCATCCGCTGCTGCTTTTAAAGACGTAGATGCCGAACTCACAAACATCCGAACCATCTAGAGACGTACCAGTGCCAATTGGATCCCACTTCATGTGTGGAGTTTTGACATTGGACCTCCTGGAGTGTTTAAAGGCTCTGGCATGGAGAAGCTAATGTTGGATCTGTGATGATCACAAATGCTGAGCTCAGTAGCTCCTAGATTTATAGCCACAAATGACTGTATAAGAACATATACTTATAATCTTATACTTCAGTGCTCATGTTAGTTCTCACTCTCCAGTGTTCTGTATTGTTTAAAGACTATAATCACACACTTGATATCACCTAAATGAGGATGGGTTCCCCTTTTGAGTCTGGTTCCCCTCAAGGTTTCTTCCTCATAACATCTAAGGTAGTTTTTACTTGCCACAGTCGCCACGGCTGCTCATCAGGAATAAATACACATCGTTGATTTCTGTAAAGCTGCTTTGAGACAATGTCTGTTGTGAAAAGCGCTATAGAAATAAACTTGACTCGATTGACTGCTATTGTGAGTACCTGCAATACATGACAGTAGCCACCGGAGGCGTATTGCATCGGTTTAATCATAATGTTCTGCTTTCTAACTGTAATCAGAGTTTACTCCTGGTCCTGAGAGGATTCCACTGTCTGTCTATTTGGAGCATAAAGGTTTCATTGTCATCATTTCCACTTCGTTGTTTCACAAGCAAAGTAGCAACGTGATGCTTATGCACTTGCGACTTTTAAAGCCATGCACGCTTATATCGCTGTAGGCATTTTAAAACGCAATTGTTGCACTGTCAACACATCTGATACTACACATAATTCATGGTTTCTTAGAGTTCCCTCTGAAGACTTATTGATTTTTTTTTACAGTGTGGTGTTAGAAAAAAACAAGCTGATGGTGGTGTTGTAGCTGCCATCGAGGTAAAAAATTGAATGATAAAAACTTATTTTTTGTTTGTTTTCCAATTATTCTTTTATAAAATACTATTAGCCACATTTCCATCATCCAAATTATCCATCAATTGCACAGAACAGTAAAAAGACCTGAGAAGATTGAAGCAGTGTCCTTCCTGTTTGATATTCTGGTTAACAACACATTAATATTGTAAGGAGACGTATAAGGATTAGATCTTGTGCTTTGTGTTACGTTAAATATTTCTTATATTAAATAATCGGCTGAATGATGACGGATGAGGCAACCAGCAGCTAGGTTTCCCTGACAACTGTTGGCGTCTGCTCAGACACATCGGTGGCCAAGATGAAAAAAAAAAAATCCTTCTGGGCGTAATTATAAAGTTTGTGCTTTATAATGACTGCAGTGCCACAGAACTCAGCCTAGAACTAATTTAATGTTAAGTGTATTATTTGCATTGTATTTAATAATAACTTTTTGAGATATCCATGTAGAAAGGAACTGTGCCAAGTATTTGGATTTCTAATATGTTACTCTTTTCATAGAAACAAGTTACAAAGAGAACTTATATGGTGGATGCTCTATGTTAAAAGTCAATTATATTATTAAAACGTGTTTAATTGTTATTTATTATCCTTTGAGGTACAAATATATCTTTATTCTGTTCAGTGCTGTACAGAGAGCATAGTGCTAGTAGGATATACACTATACAACTCTAATTCCCAAAAAGTTGGGACACTGTGTAAAATGTGAATAAAAACAGAATGCAGTGATTTAAAAATCTCAGAAATCCATATTTTATTCACAATAGAACATAAAAAAAGGTATTTTTTTTTATTTTGATGGCTGCAACACGTCTCTAAAAATTGGGACGTGGCAACAAATCTTTGGGAAAAGTTTTATTCAAATTAAACATTTGATGAAACATTTTGCAATTAAATGAGGACAACAGATCAGTAAGATGATTGGGAATAAATAATGTATATTAGAGAGGCAGAAGTCTTTCAGAAGTGAAAATGGGAGGAGCTTCACTGTCAAATTCAAAATTACCTTAATTTTTTTTTTCTTGAAATTATTTATTTTCTTTTCAGTTGTAAAAAAATCGATATGTGTTCTGTTTTATTGTGAACAGACTTTTTCAGTGGCGGTCCGTGCATTTGGTACCTGGGCCTTCAGTGGGGACGTACCCGACTTAATCCACCTCTTAATACCAGCGCTATCACGTCGCAGTTATAGAAACCATCAATACAATACAAAAATGCAATATAACAACACGTGGCATTCTCTGAGAGGCATTTCACATATGGAGGGTGAAGACCATTTTACTAAAGCAAGCTCCAAACCTCTACACGACAACCGCAACTGTGCCACATACATCATCTGGAGCAGTTCAGAACAAATATTTGTCTAATTACATGACAAAACCATCAAAAAGCTAAATAAAATACAACCTACTCACCAGAGATGCAGACTCATAATGTGCAGCGCTCCTCAGAGACTGTAAACCAGTGGTACCGCTCGTATTCACTGGTCTGGAAGTGGTGATCAAACCCTTTCACTGGCGGAGAAACTCTAGCTAGCTTCGGGTTGGCCGACCTTCTCACCATGTCTAGCTTTTCTGGAAAATGTATTTTTAAGTATGTCCGAGACCAAATCAATTTCACTTCCTCCGTAGGCGTAAAAAAGTCTAAATCAGATGTATTAATGTGTGCAGTGCTACAGACGTGTTTTGCTAGTGGAACTTGGCTGTAACAGTTTCCCTCTGACCATCCATTTAGAGGACGGAAAAATGCTGACGTTATTCTGGGCCAGCTAGCTGCCCTGTGAGGCGAATTCGAAATCTAAATGGTTAAAGAAACAGATTTATTTCTAATAGGGACTGAGGTAAAAAGGCCAGCAGTACTGACGTTGAAGGCTCTGGGCAGATTAAATTGACATGGCAGCACATAGAGGCTGAAATCTGATTGGACAAAAAATCTAACATACACGTACTGGAAGCAGTGCAGCCAATAGAAACTCTCGAAATGAAGATAATAAACTGTTGGGAATAAATTAATACAATTTCATGGAACAAATATTATATTTTAGGTTGTAAATGTAGGTCAGTGCTTCTGATAGTGTTTAGGCCAGCAGAGAAGGCTTTGCTAACCCTGACCACCCACTGCTGGGCTTATGAGATTTGCAGATCATTGCATTCAGTTTTTATTTTAAATGTGCACATTGTCCCCACTTTTTTGAAATTGTGAGTAATAACTGGAGCTAAAAAAACATGTTAAAGACGAGGTGGTATCAAAATGTTTCGTAAATTACGTTAATTATCTACATTTACACACGATCGCCTTCAAAAGTCCCCTTGCACAGCAATGCAGCTCCCCCAGTGTTCTTCTGGATTATGTCCTGGTAGTCTTCTTTTCGAACGCGTGTCAAATCGGAGACCTTAGAGCTGAGTCTTGATGATTCCGCAGGAGACAAATCTGGCGAGTAGGGCGTCTGCAGAAGTGAGATCACGTGGACTGTTCTCTGACGATCAATGTGCACGAGATGATGAACGTTTGTCGAAGGTCTTCCTGATCCTTCAAAAATGTTCTTCCGCTCTTGAACCACTCAAAACACCTTGGACGCAAGCGCAGGTCATGTCAAACATCTCTGTGCAGATTTGCCCAGTATCAAGCAGAATTTCACGTTTGCTCTTTGTTCTAACTTGCTGTCCGTGATTAAAACGCAGACGTGATGACGCACGTAGTCAGAATAGCACAAGTTAGTACCATTAGCCTCGATTACTTCTTGATATCACCTCGTATGTTTCCCAATGGATCTAAAAGTATGATGAGTAATCTGGTTTAAGAGGAACAAAAACCCCACTTCAGCATGTTTCAGTTATATGTGGTGGAAATGGCTTGACTTTACAGTGGGCCACCACAGCTTCACTGATTATTCTCCTGTTGTGTTTTGTGCCTTATATATCACCCACCCCCACTGGTAAGATAATTGTATAGCTTAACAAAAGAGCCGATCCCTGTTCCATCAGCAGTAATTAAACTAAATAGAGCTATGCAGCTATTCCGAGGGTTTCTTAAAAGTTGTGTTATAACAACAACAACAAAAAAAATTGGTTTTGACCCAACTTGCTAAGAGCGCAAAGTGCTCCTTCTCACTTCTGTGTGCCTTTGCATCCCAGGGTTTTATAAGCACAAATTTAGCTCACTTTCATCCCAACTCAGCGGGGACTTCAAATGAAACTAGTGACAGGAGGCGCTGGAGCTTCGCTGTTACCACAAACACACTTTTCTTCACAAGTGATTTCAATTAATCATTCAGAGGCTGTCGCACAGGAAATAAGGGGAATACCTGAGACACCGAATCACAGCGACAACGAACATACTTTTGTGGTGAAGATATGGAATTATGCTGCGAACTGAAACATGATCATGTTCAGTAAAGAGGATGTAGACTCACTTGTTGTGGCTTAAAATATTTATAGTGCTGGTAAAGAAAATACCCTCAAATACCCTGTATTTCTATTTTTTTTACTTTGCTGCAGAATTTAGGGGTGGAATTTGTTCCATGGTTCAGCATGTACATAATGAGCCTGCGTCAGCGGTGTCAGCTCCTGTTAACGGTGTGTGTCGGGATGCCGAGCCTCAGACGAGCCGGCCCGCTGCTGATCGATCTTGCAGAAAGCGTGCATTTATACACAATGCCTAAATGGACGAGTAACCGCTATATGTATCTGTTGAGTGCTCCGATAATACTTTTATTTGTATTTGGATTAATGTGGTTTTTTTATGCTGATGTGCATACACTTTTATTTAGAAACCAACCTTGATTTTAGCTGCAGGTTTTGCATGTGCATGGCCCACTTTCAGGTTATCGAACATGTCTTACTATTCAGGGTTATATTCGGCTGCTCACCTGCCTATCAGGAAGAAAGTCTCGTCTGTCTGTATGTCCTTTGTATATCAAAGCGTAGACATGGAAAAGTTCACAATTGACAGAAAAGCTGATTTGTCCATATTTTATATTTACTATTGATTTTAATTTCATTAGGATTTCACCTGAATACACCGAACTAACCTGGATTGTGTTTATTTATTTATTTCTTTTTTACTTGTATTTTTGGAGCAGTGAGCATCAGGCATGTGACATCAGTCATGCTGATGTTCTGTCAGAGCACATCTCCTCAGCTGATGAGCGCCTTCAGGCTAATTTTTGCAGGTACTAAAGGTGATGCTGAAAAAGCATTCTCTGCCTGATGTTACCCACTCAGAGGTTTCCTGCTGCCAAATGCACTAAGCTCATAGATTTTAAATTTCCAGATACAACCCCATGAACTGTATCAGTATCTTTTAAGTGCTTTTAAATTTCTGTTAAATGTACGGTGAAAAAAATAAATCGTAATTTGATCAAATTCCATCATTTGATACGGAGATATTCGCATGGTCAGTATTTTGGATTTGGATACATAAGACCCTATAAATAGGAAAGAAATAGAAAGAAAAACTAAAGACAGGTAGAAACAATGCATGAATTTTTGCTCTGACGGTTCCTCAACCTCAGCTGCATCACTTAACTTCAGACTCAAATGGGAGTCTTTGCAGCATAAAATTAAATATACCATACTGACAAATAAGTAAATTATATCATATATTAGATTAGATTGGATTAGATTAGATTAGATTAGATTATTGTCATTCTGCAGAGTACAAGTGCAGGGCCAATGAAATGCAGTTATTGTTTAACCAGAAGTGCAAATAGCAACGTATATATAATTAAATAAATCCAATATATAGATACTTATGTACATATAGATATACATATATACATATATAGATAGGGCATTATCTGATTACACAAGTCTTTGGCAAGTGTCCGTCCGATCTTATGCCTTTCTTCTTAAGTCATAATACTGACAAAAACATTAGATTTTTGGTTAAAAGGTATTTTTTCCTTCATGATTTATGTAAGATGAATCAGTCTGACACCCTTCGCCAACTCACTAAAAGAAACCTTGCAAGTGCTCTTAGTTAAATCTTGACCATATTTCATGTTTATTTTCAAGATTTCCTGCAAACACCAGGTGTAAATTAGCCATCAGATATCTTGTTGTTGTTGCGTTTATTAAAAATATCGTTCTGCATGGATGTTGATCTTTGCTAACGATGTAATATAATGTAATATTTTCTGTATAATTCATTCTCAGTCCTCGAGGTGCTCTTATCAGCTCTCGAAGGAAATTGTTGCTTTTAAAGTTTAATTAACAACTTTTCGCTAGAGCTCGTCCAGCGACTGTATGCTGCTATGTTTCGAAATTCTTTTATCAGTGGAGAGATGGTGGACTTGTGCAGACTTGTATTCCCAGATGGCCTGTCAGTTCTCAGCTCCCCGAGGAAGCCTTTCTGAAGCCTTGCGTTTGATGAACAGATGTAAATATTTTGCTTATAAAAGTTTGATTTGTTTAACATGCTTCCTACAGCTATTTATGGCCTTATTGCATATCAACTGAATCTGAGAAAATCGGAGGGATCAGATAATATTGTTCTTTAAAGAACAGCTTGTTTATTTATTTATTTATTTATTTATTTATTTATTTATTTTCCTTTTGACTGGAAATGACTGAAGTGTGTATGCAAATAATAGCATATTGAATGCTATTGTTTAAGTAAAACACACACGTAACTCTGATGTAGATAAAGGCTATTTGAAGGCCGTGCTAACATAAGTGTCTTTGGTGACTGATTTTTTTAAGTGTGCAGTGATTTAATTACATCACAGTTTTCCCCGAATGTACTTAAAATACACACACAAACGGCGAGACCTTAACATTTGGCATGATGATGTTATGCTTTTCGATGGATCCCTCAGGCAGCTCTCACCCTGTAAAAAATCAACAATTCCTGCTCGAGCGCAGGTTTTAACTTTCACCTCCGCCATGCTTGTGTCACCTATATTTGTGACTGTCCCATGGCAAAGACAGGAAGTGGTGAGTGAAGGTCAAAAACCTTGTGGGCGAAGCTCCCTGATGAAACTAGTTGAGATAATGCCGTGTGCGTATAAAGCTTCACCGGAAATGTTTCACATTGAAAGAAATTCTGGAGCAGTTGTCCTTTATAATGCTCTATTCGGTAGTTCGTATAGTTATATATATGCATTTTAAATGGATTTTCTAATTAATGTGCACTGGATACCTAACCATAAGTCTCCATTTGCTAGATTTCCACTAGAGTTTGTGGAGATTTTGTGGAGATTTTTTCAACCACAACTGTGTTAGTAAAGTCAGGAACTGATGTAGGAGGAATTGGAGTGCAGTCACTATACACATTCAGGAGATCTTCCTCTCCAACCTCTGTACAGCAAAATCTTCTCGGAGCTGGCTTTGTGAACAGGTTTGGGTCTCCTAGTTCAAGTGAAGGGAAAATGTCATACTACTATACAATTGTGTGTCTACAACTTTGTGCTAACAATTTTCTGAGGGACACCATATGGCTGGGAATGTCAGTTGTCTCAATACTATTCTTTATATTTTAATAAAAATATCTATATCTGTATACAAATACATATGTATTCATGCATTTCTCCTTCTTTATCCATTTATTTATTATCCATAATCTCAAACCATATCTGTCAAACCAAGCAGTTATCTTCTAGAAATTGACCATGATTTGATTTCAAATCCGTTTTATGTGCTATTTTTTTCCTGCTTGTACGAAAGCACATGCCGTCAGTGTCAACATGTCACGATAAGAGGCGTGAATATGATTGAAGGAATGAATGAATGATGAATGAATAAAAGGGAGTTTGCTCGATAAAAACGTGTGATTCATTTGAGCATTCGCTCTGAAAAAAAAGACATTTGTTTTAAATAATTGAGGTCATGCGAGCGTTAGAAATCTCAGCCTGTGATATCGCTTTGATTTCTGGGGTGTGATCAAAGCGTGAATACTGTAGATATAAAGAAAGCGTAAAAAGGAAAAGACTTTTACACGTACAGAAAGTGCCGATGTTGGTTCTTTTTTTTGTGCATGCGTAAGGTGTTTTAAACATGTTAAAACGTCAGCATATCAGCGTACACATTTTCTCCAACTACTCGTACACTGTAAAAAAAAATTTCGTAGGCAGAAATGGCGCAATTGGTACGAGGCAACATGCTTCAGTTACCGTGTTCTGAGACTAAATCCTCTTAGACACAAGGGTTTAAGAACAAGCTTTAAATCCTCTTCCATTTTCTGTTTTGTGGATATTCGTTATTTATGTCACCAAACTTCATAAAAAGGATACATCACCCAACTACTAATGACAAATGATCTTTTTTGTAGGCTCCAAGTGTGAAACTTCTGCCAGTAGGCGGACGCAGAGGCACATTTGTTAGACGAGGGATTCAAACACATCAACATAAGGATCAATTCTTTGGCATTGAGATCAGAATGAAATGAAATAGATAATTATAATAAAGTAATAATTATAAAAATAATTTCCTCACCTCATTTGGACATTTGGGAAACCTGATGTTTTCCATCTATTGAACTAGAAGATCCAAATCCTCTCGAAATGCTCTGCTTGCTGTGGAACTGATGCTGAACTGTATGTTGGTGCTAAGTAGATGCCACCAAACGCCAAACAAAACAAGTTTAAACACTGGTTGCCGACTTGTCGCGTTGACGTTTTTATCCGCTCATGTATAAAAAGGAACGAATTACATTTACTCAGTAACACATTTAGTCCAGTAAAGAAAAGACGCCTGTGCTGACATTACGAATACAGTTGTTTGAAAGAGAAAATCACTGACAACTGTTGGACCCAGTTCTGTCATTGGCGCAGATGCTCCGTTTCATCTTCTGAAGTATTTCATCCATCACTGACCAAACCCTCTGCACACCTGCTTTGGTACATATGGCAGGATCCTATGCAGATGCACAACTGCTGGATATTTTCAGCTGCATGGGCCACTCTTGTCACTTTTCAATGTGGACAGGCTGCTATGTGCCTCAGGAGGATCAGAAACGTGTGGGCAACGTCAAGCTTTCAGCATATCAGTATGTTATGTATCCGTTCATCCCACACACCGGCCCATGATCGAGTGTTGCACACAACTTTCACCAGACACTCAGTGCCCTAATACACCTTTAACAGGCTGTAGATGACACCTGATCTGATGTCAAAATCACTAGTGAATGTTGGTTCACCCACTGACTGATGCATTGCATTGGGTCAAATAATGATGAAAGGAATGCTTGGGTCAGTTATGGTGAAGTAGTTTGTTTGTGTAATGTGGTGGAGCATAAAACAGGAAAACAATTATTATTACTGCATTAGGAAAAACTTGAAGGTGTGAACAGCTAAAGTGAATTAACATGAACATCAAGATGAATGATACAACTTCTCGTTCTCTGCTGGTATTTTGCTAATTGGAAAGATGTCACCATGTCATGTTCCTAATATAGCAATTTTTATACTTTGGGCAATAAGAAAGTACCTGAACAAAGTAGATTATTTTGAGATTAATCCCAGGAAGAACGTGGCTTGAGCTCATAAGGGGGAGAGCATGGAGATTTCATAATCTGTCATTTCTTCATCAGCCCAGATCAGATCTGTGCCCACAATACAGTAGCTTCAGATTCCAGGAGATGACAGCGGATGAGCTTTCCTGTATTGTGCCGCTTTCACGTGATTGGCTGATTGCCACTTTAAAAGTGCAATTGTAAAGTTGATGGTGAGTAATGACGGCTCATGTACATCCTGTCGCACCAGAACTCAATTAAATCTCAGTTGGACAAATAAAATATGCCTGCAAAATGGCTATACGTGGCTTGAATTATACCTTTTAAAAAATCTCAGTAAGGAACCTCTATTAACCTCTTACAGATGAGGTAAAGCAGCACCTTCACTGGGGTCAAATAAATGATTTATTTTCCCAACATTACCGCATCTATTATACTATTAAGTACTCTCTTGCAAGATTTCAAGATAAAATGACTTGGATATTCTGATGTTTTTTTTTTTTTTTTAATATGGGCTCTGAATGTAAAGGTATGGAATATGAGTGTAAAGATATAAAAGGTCTCAAGACATTAAACTGTTCATTTATTCTCCTCCTCTCTCAAAAATTTTGCCACATGGATTGTCCACAGATGGATCAGCTCAGTGATTCCTGATGCCTGATTACCTCATTTTACCTTTTTATCTCCTCACTGAGGACTTTTTTCAAATCAATCTGTCCTAAACAGCATTGTTCCACTGTTTACAAGCTTTGTAGCAATTCTTCTCTACATTGAGAAGCTTGAAAATTCCCATTTCATCCCATTGCTACAGTATGAATCCCCCCCTCATCCTGATAAGTTTGGAGTTTTGACAGTATACATGCTTCGGCCTTTGATACCAGCAACAGTGCTTGATTAGAAAATAGGACAGCCATCGCCCTAGGCTTTAAATCTGTCTAAACACATGACACATTTTAGTGTAATTAGATATTATTGTGTGTATTAGCCATATATTTTTACATAATTTAATACCTGCGTTTATCTTGTTTATGTCGTCCACTCTGAATTCTGTGATTCCTCTTAATTATCTTGTTTTTATCTTTAAATTATATTTCAGGCAAATTATAATGGACGGAATATAGTTTGTGTTTTGAAAGTCATTGTGACAGATGGCCCTTCTCATTAATGTTTCATCATTTCTAACACCTTGGACAAGCATTTAAGACGATGCTTTATGCGAATAAATATTTATTTTAGAGTCTATTAGACCTGCTGCCAAATACAGCTGAAATACTGCAGTATTTGTTCCATTGGAGAAGAAAAAAAACTCTGCACTTTGTTTTTTGTTTTTTTATTATGGACTTGAGATGCATGTGCCATGAGTCTGAGTCATGTTTAAACTGCGCTGTTATTTAATGAGTTGTCCAACAAACAGTTGGAAGCTTTGAAACCAAAAATTGAGTTTACAATTGGATATGACCTGACTCATGGGTAAAAAAAGGTAAACTCTACTGGAGCTCAAGAGCAAGACAGACAGCGTTTGCTAAGGTGGTCTGTAAAATAACACAGCGCGTGATGGAGGACTCCCGATGATATTTCTGTCGATGTGACCCACACTATATGAGAGGCTGAATAGTGTTTGCAGATTGAATCCTTCTCTGATTGATTTACTTTTGGACTAAGGCAGCCGGCTTGCTTGCTAGCTGAGATAGACATGCTTATTTAACATGGTGCAAGCTATAACACAGGGACAAAGGTGAATTCACAGCATCTCTGAGTGATGTGTGTGTATATCTATATATATATATATATATATATATATATATTTTATATATACAGCTCTGGTTCATATTACGCATAAGTGCTGCAGATTTGTCATCCTCACATTCATACTGCAAATCCCTCGTTCCATCACATCACCACAAAGGTGCACTATTGGAATCTGATGTGGTCCAGCTTCACTTCTCTGTACATCATAATGCCAATGGTTTGATTAGTTTTTGCATTTTGAGATGCTTTTCTGCTCATCATGGCTGTAGTGTGATGGCAACCTACTTTTATGACTTTTTTTTAACCCTACAAACCACTTTGCCTTTTGTCTCTCTTCTGAACACACTCATCAGCAGATTGTACCTGGATGTTTTTTTTTTTTTCTACGGCACTCTCTATAATACAATGTGCAATGCATAAATTCCCAGGAAATCCACAGTTTATGAAACACTTACACATGCCCCTGTCCTGTAGTGAAGTCTAAATGCTGATATTTTATTGAAAGTGCAGTCGTTAAATACAAAGACAAAGAAAACAAAAAACAAAGTGTAACCTGAGCTTGAGGAACAGGACCATGAAGGACGACAACATCGACTATGGGACAGAGGAGAGACAGTGATTAAAAGTGCAAGGTGATGCTTAAATGCAAGTACTAATTACAACCCAATGTGACGATGTTAAATGGTGTGCTGGATGACGGGTAATAAAGTCCAATTTCTCTTTTATATATATATATATATATATATATATATAAACACACACAGTTTTGGAAAATATTCAGACCCCCTTTGTTTCTTTCCATTTAATGTTGCAGCCTGATAATCATTCAAATTGATTTTTCTCCCTCATTAATCTACACTCAGTACCCCATAATGGCAAAGTGAAAAAAGAACTCTAGTCTGTACATTTATTTAAATAAAAGGAATCTCAAATATCGCATGTTCATAAGTATTCACATCAGTGTTTAGTTGGAGGCCCTTTAGCAATAATTACAACCTCAAGTGTTTTTGGGTTTGACACAAGTTGTGCACATCTGGATTAGGGGATTTTCTGCCATTTAATGGCAAGTCCTCTAAAGCTGAGTCAGGTTGGATGGGGAGCGTCGGTGGAGACACTTTCCGGTCTCTCAGAGATGTTCAATAAGGTTGATCTCGGAGCTTTGTCTGGACTCTAGGACGTTTACAGAGAATGTAAAATTATATATGGTTTGTCCTATAAAATTACCTGTGATTTGCACATGTTATATATATATATTCCCTCTATACACTAAGGACCCCTAAAAAGACACCTAATAGCTAAATTACGTGTTGTTCCTTTGAAGCAGAAATGTTGTTCCTTTTATTTGTCAGCTACTTTGGGACTGATGGTTGCTATGCATATTTTTATCTGCTGGCAAAAGACGCAGCACCAGCCAAGAAGATATAATATTTTTACAAGCCTGTCCTAATCTATTCATCAACTAACAAGCAGCGAATTTTGAAATTAGATCATGCACTTTGCATAAACCGTTATAATTATAATGCCACAATGCATCTTCCATCCTGTTTTTCCCTGGTGAACCTCGGCAGTTTATTAAATGAGTCATTTTCTTTGACACACATATGACAGCTTCGGCCAAATTGGGGAACCCAAATTTGGGGAAATGATCGTTAAATTGCACCCTTATCGAATTTTTATGTATTCTTCTTGCTGGCTGCTCTCCATTGTTGATTAAGCCTGCGCACTGTATGCATTGTTTTGAAATGTAGGCCAAGCTTCATTACACAACTGAATACGAAAATAGCAACAGCGTTGGTGTTGATCTTACTCACTTCGAAATAGCTTGGCTTGTGTTTCATGAGCAAGCTCGACTGTTATTGATCTATTCTATGTGTAGGGAATCTTCATGCAAACAGTGATAACGCAGAGATTTGAGCACGGTGCAATCAGTGACGGTAAAAAACCCAAGATGTCGTAGTATTTCTGAGGACCTGACATAAATGTGTACAAGGTTATTGGTTGGTGTTTTGCTGGCTCACTCCTTTTAAGACCTGCGTTTTTTTATACAGAGTAATATCTATGATTCTGCTCTTCAAGATAAGGAATTATTAAGATTTTTAGGTGTAAGTGAATGTACTCATGATTTATTTAAGCGCCATTTGAATATAAGCAGATTGCACTCTAGCAGAACCTGAATGAAGAGTGAACAGTGAAAGATAGTGTGTGAGGTGGGAAATCCTATTTTGCATAGTGTCACACTCTTGAAAAGCTTATGCTCGTTGATATAAAATCGTTATGATGGTGTAAAGACCATAGTGTGTGTGTGTGTGTGTGTGTGTGTGTGTGTGTGTGTGTGTGTGTGTACTCCATCTTCCTTTCTTACATTACCACTTACATTAAGTTTGTAATGTAAAGCACTGGGAAGGGCAGGAGGTGGAGTGTGAAGATGTCCTAAGGGCCCTCACCAATCACTCACAGTTTAGCCAAGTGTGACCACATGGTACATCTTAATGCCTGTGTGATAGATGTTGCATTCAAACACAATCCGTATGCAATTCTTAAAAATCCTGAAAGTTGTTTTGTGAATGCTTAGAAATTCTCTGCATTACTCCGATCTTATTTTTTGAGATTGTAAAGTTTAGGTATCGTTCACTGCTTAATTAATTTCTAAAAGCATGTGACTTCTTCAGGCGGATCCGTGAGTAATGACAGGCAGGATACAGGGAACTCCCACATAATCATTACAAAATAAATTTGATGTAGGAATGTAGACACCACATAACTCTCCTGGCACAACTATGGCTGATAAAAATCGAGCTCGTCTTATATAACGCAACCTTAACACCGGCTAATGCCAAGTATTAAAAAAGAAAAAAAAAGTGATGAAGAAAAGGTGGTCGAGGAAATGAACTTTTCTCACTTTTTTATCAGTAAGATTGAATCTTTGTTGTCTGATGTTTAGGAATTTGTTTGTTCTATTTATCCTGCTCAGTATCTCAGTATAATATATAGGATGTGCACTGTATATGAGTGTAACATGGCATTTCCAGCTATCAATATCAGATGATATGCTGAGGAGCAGCTGGATGGAAGGCTGGTGTAACTGTAAATCTGGGGCTTAGACACCTCATCTGATGTTTCCTGAGCAGAACTTTCAAAGCAATTTGTCATTAGGTTTCCTCATGAAGCGCCAGGATTAAAAGAAAAATGGTTATAAGACCAAAATAAAGTCTGAAGGCCCTTTAAAGATCCAAGAATCAGTTTAACACATAAATTTCAGCCTTAGCTTACTAAATCATGTCTTGTACAGTCACTGTGGATGCTTTAAACAATAGAAATGGGGAAAAAATGTTGCCATTCTTGTTACCATGGAATTTGGATCCAATGAAAATGCGATAGATTGAGTCTTAATCCTGCATGATACTGAAGCCGTCCCTGATTGAGATCACATTCAGGGTTCAGGCATGACTGCTAACCCTGTCCCCATTTTAAAAGGGTTTTTTTTGTACCTAATTTGCAATTGTTGGACCGTGTTTTTTTTGGTAAATAATTAAATCTCTGACTTGACGTGTCACTGCAATTACAAATTGTGGTGCTGACCTTCAGACGTTTTGTGCCTAACGTAAGGCAAGTTTGCCTAAAGCAGGCCTCGGACCACTGACCTGCTAAACTAGAAGTGAACACTCCAGTAGGAGATTTAAAGGCAGGGCTGCCTGTGGGGTAGAGCGCAATGCCCCTCTCATCTTTCTCCAAGAGTGACTTATTCTCTGCATCACCGAAACGCACTTGGCTCCGCTACACTGAGATCGTCTAAATGCCAGTTTGCCTGAGAGTGTAGACGAAGAGGTCAAAGGCGGGGTTGATATGCTGGAACATAATGCGTGCGTCACATTTGCTTCACTCGTGTGTTTCGTGAGCACGTACTTTGATCATGTCCTTTAAATCAGTGATGGTTACAAGTATGATGGTTTCTGATTTTTTTATAGAACAGAGTTAGACAGTAATCTGTGCTGTTGCTTTCATGCAATGCATTGACCAAATAAATAAAAAAATATTGGCATATTAGAGAAGAAACACATCTGGGAAGATAGGTAAGAGCACTGCCTATGCTAAGAGCCACTTGCATGGCTATGACAAGCACATCTTGGATAAAAGTATAAAAAATAGTCATAGGTAGTACATGAGAACTTGTTAATTTGGCAGCCCAATGTACAGTCTAATGACACTCCCATCTCTGTGATTTATATTGAGGTATAAATCCTGCAAATCCTCCGACATCGTGACTTAAATCCTGTTCTTTTGCTAAAAAAGGACGACACAGACTTTTAGTTTAAACACACTGAATTTATAATGAATAGTTACAGGAGTTAGAAAATCTAGCTTTGGAAGTCGGAGCTGTCCGTGGTCCTTAAAAAACAAACTGTGCTAGAACACCTCAATTAATGCACGGAACTTAGCAACGACTACAGGCTTTTTTTTTTTTTTTTTTGGGACTTATCAAAGTCTAGATTATAATTAAAAACACAGATTTACTAAAGATGACTGAGGGATTTACCCCCGAGTGTTTAATGCCACCACAAACCCAAAATCATGAAAACACCTGCATGCGATTCTTACAGAAGTTATGTAGTTAGGACAAAAAAATATGATCATGTCGGTAAAGTTCAATGTAAACCACTAGCATGCTAGTATAACTAGATTGTTTTGTCATTAAACATAGCCACGAATAAAAAATGCACAATTTTTAAGTGAATGTGTGCAAAACAAAGCTGTTGTCATTTTAAATAAAACTTATAACCAATCACATTTATTCTGTCAAACACTTACAAAATACACACATTTTTACATGAGCAGAATAGCATTACTGTCTGCTTTGTGTGTTGGATTTCATGCAGTTTTGGGACGCAATACAGGGAGGTAATTTTCCACCCACAGTGCAACTTATACTGTATTTACTATAAAGCTTGACAGGTACTTTGGGAACAGTGCACATGAATAAACCTTTTTACAGGCTTTTTAAATTCGAGGGTTAATAATACAAATAACCTTTAGTTTTTTTAAATACTGTTTATTTTTGAAACATAAAGAATGCATGTCTGTACAGTTTTGTACAGAAAAGCTCAGCATGTAAACCAAGCTTTAGAAAATAAACGCTTGAAGTCGCTCAACAACCAGTGCCGTGCCACTAATGCCAGAAACATCCACTGTTTTTACTCTGCAAATAAAAGGTCTACACGGCTTTATAATTTATTGATGGTCTCATTCGCAACATTCAGTGAAAATTTTGTTTAAATAATTATTTTTGTTTAATATCCCATGTACAGCTCTATGGTACATTTCAGCAATAAATCATACCTGCCACATCTCTTAAGTATTTTTATATACATATTTGCGACTATTAGTTGCTTCATTTGATTCGAAGCTAGTCTAAGTCAATTTGTTACCCGTGGACACGTCTGTATTAGCGACTCGGTGGAATATACTCCAAGCCATCGTACCTCATACCGATATACAGTAAGCGAGCTTGCGTTTTTATTTTCTCTGGGAGTGACTGAGTGTGAGATAGCAATGATGTGGAATCTCCCCCCTCTTGCACCTCCCCATGCATAGTTATTCCCTGGAGATCCTGTCCAAAAAGACAATCATCATCAGAGAGCGGTTTGCAGTTTGCTATCATCAGTGCTGCACAATTAATCACAAGCGCAGTACAATTAATCACAAATCTGTACAGTGTACCTCGTTTCATTACCGGTAGTTAGATTGTGAAATATGACCACGTTGGTATTTTGAGAGGATCGATTTAAGTACAACCAGGAGTAGGTGTGCTCGTTTATTTAGATAAACCTACAATAACGGTTGATCTTCAAAGTATATACTTAGATGTTCATGGTTGTAAATTCTAAAAGAAACACGAGGGATGGATCGATATTGAAATGTTTCCAATTGTTCATGAAGCCGTCAGTCAAGAAACATGCGTATTATCATTGCAGATGAGCTGTAGTGTTGTTATTGTTATGAGAAAGTATTCTGTTGAACTTATTTCCATAATAATTTAGCAGGCAAAGAGTGCACTGGAAATATAATTCATTCCTCAGGAATTTCGACAACTGTGTTTCTTTTCATTTTCTTCGATTTTTCTTCAAAGAAAGACAATGGAGAATTATTCTTGAAAAGTATTCATACTCACTTAGGCCACTTTGGCAAATCCATGACCAGATCAAATTGTTTAAGATATTTCTGTGACATTAAAGTCACTGAAAAGTGACTGGGCTTTACTTGCACATGAGAGGCTCTTTTTCTCTGTTTCTTTTTTTCTCTCTCTTCTGTCTTGCTCTTATTATCTTTCTGAGGAACTTTAATGTATATAATAAATGTAGTGAATAACAATTATAAAAAATACTGTTATACTGACTATTGCTAGTAGTATTAGTGGCTTTAACTTAATTAAGAGAAATTAAAGGTCTATCTTTATACTGTATATTTAAAGTATTGCTAAGCTACCATTTTTGGGCCCTTGAGCAAGGCCCTTAACCCTCTGAATCATGGCTGACCCTGTGCTCTGACCCCAACTAACCCTAACATTGGTGGAATATGCGAAGAAAGTATTTCACTGTGTTGTAATGTACATGTGACAAGTTAAACGCATCTTTACCTTTAAGGAAATGGTTAAATGAGTGGATGAGGTTCTAGGGTAGTGTTTGGAAGGTTGAGGTTTCAAGCCTCAGTATCGCCAAGCCGCCACTGTTGGGCCCTTGAGCAAGGCCTTTCACTCTCTCTGCTCTAGGGGCGCTGTATTACGGCTGAACCCAGTGATCTAACATCGCTGGGATATGCAAAGACAGAATTTGAAAAGTCCCTATAGTACATCCAACAAACCCGTACAATTCCTTTTTTATTCCATCCTGTGGGCTGCTGTTTTAAACTTCTCGTATCTCATTTCATATGGACTTTATTTCAGTCACAGAATCCAATTGGGTTCAGTCTCTCAGTCGGCTCCTTGTCATGGCTGAGCTTCTGTCTAAGTGCGGCCGAGACTCTGCCTTATCTGGACATGTGGCCTGCTCACGGAGTCTGCCGGTGCGGGATGAGCTCACTTTAATACACCTGCTACAGTACTCCTTTCCATTAATCAGTACACGCTTCTTCTGTCAACCTCGGTGCACTTCTAGAAATGGATCCCTGCATTAACATAAAAGAAACTACTTTAACGTCCGTTTTTTTTTTAAATGCATACCTTTCCGGTTCCACTGCTGTGAGCCCAAGGTTCTGCTTGTAGCTCGAATTCAATGCATATTGAACCAGAACTCTGAGCATCTATTCTCTTCTCTTCTGTCTTGCCTTTTTTTTTTTTTAAGTAAAATAAATTCCTCATCGCTGAAAGAAGTTCAGCACATTCATGTCCAGCTAGGATTAAATTAATGGTATAGGTGTTTGGGTGTTCATTTGTCGTTCGTCAGACACTTAAACGAAGCATTGCTGAGGATTTTCTGTGCATGAGGGAAGATATCAAGCACTAATGCAATGCCTTTCAGACTCAGCACGATCAATTAGAGTGCATTGGCGTCTGGTTGGGTTTAGAGGAACGTTGTAGGTGTTAATTTGACACTTGTTGGCCATAAATGAGGTCATCACGGGAGATTTCTCTTTGCATATGTGAAATATAGTATTATGCTTTCAGGTTTAGAATGGTTAAAAATGGTGTTGAATAAGGCTGGGTGATGTGAAGATCAGTATTTAGATTATTTTCCTTTTTTTTTATAATAATAAATACATTTGAGAAAAAATGACATGTAACCAAAATCAAAGTAAAACCTGGCTGCAAGCAGCTGATGCAGTGGTAGATTCATTAAATTTTTTAAATGTTAAATATTTCATATCCGCTCTGGCGACCCCTAATGGGAGAAGCCGAAAGATGATGATGATTTCATAATAATTATATAGCATAAAAAATACAATAATCATTTTTTTTAAAGCAACACCATTTTTATATGTATGTGAGCAAAGCAACATTTTATGATGCACAACATGTAGCTCAGAAATTCCTTCCAAACGGGACGACAAATGACACGTTCTTATCATAGATACTACCATTTAATACAGTTTGTTGTATAATTGCCGTTTGCCATTAACCTCATAATACAACGCAGGCAGAAGCGGGTTATTGCTGTTGGAGTTGCGCTGTGTAGGTTTCCAGCTAAGAGTCTTATTGGTAATGTAGCATTATACCCTAAATCAGCTATATTCAGATTTTTCTCTTATATATTCTTCTATTTGTTTATGATCGATATGTACGCTGCCAAGTTTATCCAATGACAGGACAGAAAGGCACTGGCTATGTCTAGGTATGCAGGTAAATTATGTGAAAATTACCATTCGGTAATTGGTCGACCTTTCAGCCAAAATAACTTGGCTGTCGTTTCTGGAATCATACTGGAATCATTTTGCTAATAGGAAGCCATCAGTTCGATCGTCAGACTGTGTTTTGAAAAGCTGGATGGAGATATTCTAAAAAAAATAAAAATAAAAAATAAAAGTCAAGGTTTTCCGATATTTGCTGACAGCTGTCCAAATTAATAACCACTCATCAGATTTGTGCTCGGAGGGTTTTTATTGGCAAGGTTCTTCTACACTGTATTATAAACTCTGCAAAAGGTGCAAAGTATAAATTCGTTCAGAGTTTTGCTCCAAACTGTGGACGTGTTTATACAACTGGTTATCCAGCATATTTAGTTAAACATAAATCCTCATACTTTTACTACTACTATTCCTACTACTCCTACTGATGATGATAATGATGTTGATGATGATGATAAACTTTCATGTACCTCTTTTTTTGAGGCACTTTGAACCTGATATATTTATCTATAATTATTAGTAGATGCACTATACGTTTATTATTTAGAAAGTGACCAATATTTTGTGTTGTTAATCGATTTTTCAAAGGGGCGTTCTCTGAGCACCACTGCTGCGGAGACCGAGGCGTGTCCTAAAAGTCATAGAATACAGATTAACATGGCAGAGGTAGAGCTGCGTCTTCCTTCAGAGAGAAAAAGGAAAAGAACATCTGCTATAATTAATAATTTTTTTTGCACGCAAAGGCCTGTTTGTAAAAGGGCCATGTGTTAGAAGTCAGAAGGCACTTAGGTAAATTGACGATTTGCTGTTTTGTTCTCAACCAAAGAAATAAAAGCGAACTTTCTGTGCCATATTGAATTGCAGAGCATCATATTTCTTCCATTGAATCGCATTGTGTTGAATCTCGCTGCTTTGTATTGGGGTGAATCGAATCACATCGGTAGCTACTTCGTATGTATCTTTTAATGTACCGTATCGTTGATTATGAATCGAGATGTGAATCGCATCCGCCTTAGTTATGGAGATGCGCATCCCTAAAACCTACATATAAACATCATCATTCAATTAGAAACTGAATGAGTGTTTAAACATTTTTTAAGAGTCTTAAGAATGCGTCATACAGTATCTGTGCGTGTCTGACAGCAGCCAGAAGTGAATACCACAGTGTAGGAGAATAAGAAGAGAGCGACATGTAACCTTATGGAACATCAATGAGTCTGAGGAACAGGTAACAAACCTGAGTGAGAAGAGAAAAGGTTACATTTCAGGGCATAAAGTGTTAGAGACGCAGACGAATCCTGGAAATTCTGGCTTTAGAGAGTATATATAAAAATCATCCTAAAACCTAAACAGGAAGCCAATGTAAGCATTCTGAAATGGAATAATATGATTATTACTACTACTTATAATAATAATAATAATAATAATAATAATAATAATACAGTATTTAGAGAAAGAAACATACAAGCAGAACAAAGGAAAGTGAGACATGAGAAAGAGACTAGAGTGAGAGACTGAATTAATGGAGAGAGAGAATGAGAGAGAGAGAGAGAGAGAGAGAGAAAGAGAGAGAGAGAAAGGAAGGTAATGGTAGTTTTAAGGTAACCCAAAGCTAAAACACCTACTTCTCCATATGAGACATTTATGTGTCATACTAATGTCTGATTTTTAAGTAAGAGTAAATCTAAATGCATATGGAACAGAAATCAGGAAACAGAAATCTGAATCTGTCAAGATATGTACAATAAGGACCAGGAGAAGGAAAGAAGAAGAAGAAGAAAAAAAGCAGTTGCCAGTGGATAATGACTGTGTTGGTGGCATGCTTATTGAGCTGCAGCGCTCCAGAGACCAAACACTGGCCTACACAGTTGGGAAATTGTTTACTTAGCCTGTCTAAATCACACAGGAATGCGACTTGCCTGACAAGAAATGAAGCTATTTAGTCATATCCATATCAGGTCGCCCATCTTGTGCGTATTCTGCTAAGTGCTAATACGATTGCTACGGCCCAGCGTAAGAGCCAATTACACATTGTTTGGAAGTTACGGCTCTCGCAATGACACACCGGCTAATATCGGGCGCGGAACGTTGGCGAAGTCAAGCCGCAACTCCGCCCGTGTTTTCTAGATGTTCGCCATAAATCCTCAACCGACGTCGCTCTGCTATGATTGGAACAGGAACGAGGAAAGGAAATTATGGCAAAATAATACAATCCATCTCTTTGACTAGCCATGAACGCCTATGTTTTTTTTTTTTTTTTTTTGCGTTGTTTGTTTTTATGGTTTACGTCAATCATGCATTATTTAGCATTGCTTAAAACCTCAGCTGTTGTGAAGAACGGCACATTCCTGATTTCAGTGTTCCCAGCTCGGCCTTCGGATTTATTAAAAAAGAAAGCAGTCGTCTGAAACTTGTTACAAGTTTTGATGAATAATATGTGATATTTATCGCTATGTGGCGATATTTCCTTGACTCAAAGTTGTGTCTGTTTTATAAAAGACACATTTTCAATCAAAACCTTTTGATCTGAACAGACCATAATACATTTCATGCTTAATCATGCTAATTGTGTTGATTTATTTATTTTTATATTGAAATTTTAATATTCCAGAATAGACCATTTCTATTAATATAATCGCATTTTTATAATTATTTTCCATGAATATATTATATTAATATTATACTCTTTTTTTTAGATACATTAATTCAATTTAGAAGATACTTAATTGCATGCAGTTCAGAATTAAAGGTCCCCTTAAACATTCCACTGTATTTTTTTGTATCATTTCTTCCTGTACTTTACAGTATGAAGAAAATTTGTTTATTACATCCTGATCTATGTGTTTTAATGATATTAAAACAGTGTATCAATAACATGAAACAACATGAAGTATATTGTCATGTTTCAGATATGGATGGAAAAGTCAGTTGTCCTGAAACTTTGGTCTATATAATGTACATGACCATTACACCAACCTAAAATGATTATTTGTTATAATTTTTTTTATTATTTTATCTTCTTTTACTTGATTAAAAAAAAGTGAAAAAAGTAAAAATTTTAACGAATATACAACTCATGAATTATTCATGCAATTCCCTTTCTATTTATATTCCCATTGTTCTATAATGATTCGTTGCCCAGTGTTAATTATAGCTGTTAATTTTCAAGTCATCATGCTGGTTGCCACAACAGCTATTAAAATAATAACCGATAGTAAGTATCTCATTAACACACAGTAATCTTTATATAACAATCCTGCATGTTCTGCATGTTGATTGTTGGCAAAAAGACCAATTTTACTGCCTATATTTCTAATTCCACCCCAAACCACAAGCCCTGGTGTACAGTAAATGTGAAAATATAGAACCGGCGATAATGTCATATATATTCATATACAGTATATGAATGAAGCGCAGTATTTTTCAATTAAATACATTGTAGGTTCTCACAGTATCTTGGTGTAAAATATACACTACTGTAAATCGACAAAAGTATTGGGACATGTGACATTTCTATAGCATTACATTCGACCTATTGAATGCCATTGGGATGAATTGGAATGCTGACTTCTCATCCGACATTACTAACACCCTTGTGTCTGAATGAGCACAAATCTCCACGAGCACACTCCAAAATCTAGTAGAACATCTGCCCAGAAGAGTGGAGGTTATTTTTAAAGCAAATATAAACTAATTGATTTTATGCTCAGGTGTCCAACGATAAAAGCAATGTTTTTTTACTTGTCACGTGGCTATTACAGCACAGTGAAATTCTTTTTTTGCATATCACAGCGATGTTATTAGGCTGATACAGTGCATACCCCTGGAGCACAAAGGGTTAAGGGCCTTGCTCAAGGGCCCAAGAGTGGCAGCTTGGCGATACTGTGATCTATGAGTGAAATATGAGTCCATATCTTTGTCCTGATTCGGATTGTAGCTGCTGAGTTTTAAATATACAGTATAGTAATATAACGTGTCCATTGGAACCCTAGTGAGACGTGCATTTGAGTATTCAATGCTGGCGGAAAAAAGAAATAAGAGTTTTGTTGGTTTTGAATGAGCGTTCAATAAAATGCAAGGAGTTTATAATAATACAGCATCTAATAGTTTACTTAAATTTATAATAATTTCTTAGAACTTACTCTGTGCATTTTTAAATAATATAATTAAATAATTTTACTTATACAGTATGACTTGCTTTGCATCTTTACCTTAGGTCTTGGGATCTGTCTGTCTGTCTCTCTATATCTATCTGTCTGTCTGTCTGTCTGTCTGTCTGTCTGTCTGTCTGTCTGTCTCTCTCTATATCTATCTATCTGTCTGTCTGTCTGTCTGTCTGTCTGTCTGTCTGTCTGTCTCTCTATATCTATCTGTCTGTCTGTTTGTCTGTCTGTCTGTCTGTCTGTCTGTCTCTCTATATCTATCTGTCTGGCTGGCTGGCTGGCTAGCTATTTGTTTTTATAACTCACTCTTAAGCCTCTTTAGTACTGATAAGGTAATAAAGGATTAGTAATTGATTTAGTTCTGTAAATCAGTGTTATAGACACTGTGCAAATGACCTCTAACACATGAGATGTTCCCTCGGTCACTCCATGTTTTTTTTTTGTGCAGAAACCAAAATATATTTATTCGGAGGCATTTGTATTTGCTTTGTTCCTCTGGACCCTTGAATACCTCATTGAGAAGATGATGGTATCTCTGGATGAGGGGAAAGCCTGGCGTTTGTCTGGGAGGTGACATTGCTTGAGGTGTGTGTGTGTGTGTGTTGGATTTGTTTCTCAAGGTTACAGAGGTGAGATTTGTTTCGACGGTTCTTGGGAAGATATTTTTCACACAGCATTCAACAATGAAATTCCCTGTTAACATTAATTATCTCGATATGGATTTACTTTATCCCGTCGCATTTCAACTACTGTCTACATAAAGTACATTAATGTTCTCTGTGGAATTGTTTCTTATTCTATTGGTAGTGTAAATGATCCATGGTCCCCTTATAGTGGTGCATTTCCTCTGTAATTCATATCACCTTTCTTTATGCACAGTATGTTAATTATACGGTAACTAGAGAGGTGAAGTTTGTAATAACAAATTCTTATGTTGGCTTGACAAATCCAGTCGGAAGGAAGGGAAGGAAGAAGGAAGGACGGATTTACAGACGGACTGCTTGACTTTAAGCCTTGATCAGTCTAAACAGCAGGAAAGACAGCTTGGTGGAAGAAACCTAAAAACTTAATATCGCTTAAAATATTAAAAAAGGTCAGGATTTTATAATGAAGAACACAATATTAGTGATTGTCTTACTTTTAATTACTATTTGTAGTGATGTTTTTTTTTCCTTAAAAAAAAGCAGTCAGATTTCCTCCAATAGATTTGATTTAAAACATGATGTGCTTTCAAGGCCATTCGTTGTATCATATTTACTCAGAGTAGGGAATGCACTGCATTTAAGTCGATTACATTTGTAGTGGAAATTATAGTAATTAGACATTAGGCACCTTGATGGGCTCCTTCAGCCATGTTTACAGGAGGCACTGTTTACCACTGCGAGCCTTCAGACGCCAGCGGGACGTGTTTTCAACTCGCAGCACATTGAGCACTGAGGGAAAATAAATGCGTAGTCGAGTTTTATCTGCTGGAGCGGGTTTAGCTAGCATGCTAACACTCGCTGGTTACTGCTATTCTGGTTTTGACAGCCTGGAGAATGAGTTACTACTTTTTCTACAAGTAAAGCTTATATTGTTTTTATATTGTTATTATAGCATTTCTGTAATATTTTTATATATTTTTGTATTTATTCATGCCTCTCTATTATACCTTCACCTAGATTTAGTTTCCAGTAAAAGCTAGTAGCCCAATTGAAATCAACACAACTGTTTGTTTTTGTTTGTTTGTTTGTTTTTGCATGGGATCCCATTGGGATCCACAGCTCTACTGTTGCTCAACTATATAAATTCCCTTTTGTATATATTTAAAAAAAGAAAAAGTGCACCTCTATAACTCTATGCATTGTTTTATGTACTGTTGTGCCCCCCAAGTCTCAGTTGTTTGCCACCCTGTTATTCAGTTTACCACGGCTGTGCTGTGAATCTGAGATCTTCAGCTCGAGTCGTGTGCACCTGCTGCCCTGCACAGTTTGGTGTTTCCGTGCCCTCAGCACACCTGACCCAGCTCATGAAGGGTTTATTATTTCAGTGATGAGTTGGATCAAATGTTCACACATTGGAACCAAGGTTTTTGAACGATTCTTCACACAGCGCACTGTGGTATATTCTAGAGCCGAATATTTTATCAGTTGTCTCGGCCAACTTGAAATACAGCGTGTTAAACTGATGATTTTTTTTTCACCTCTGTAAACCATCAAAAGCAGCTGCCCTCATCAACCCTTGTACCTGTAGCTGACCGTTAAAGTGCTGAGTGATTATATATCAGATCAAACAAAGAGGTGAGACAATTATTTAAGTTTTAAGCGGAAAACAGCTCCATCAAACGGCCCTTTTCCATCACACTGGGGCCGTGCTTTGAGGCCACGGTTGATGGATTGGTACACAGCGGGAAGGTTGAGAAACACAGAAGCCTGATTGATGGAGAACCGAAAGGAGGGGAAGAATGACAGGTTCACGACCCTGTAGAAAACGCATAATTTCATCTCCTCGGTAAATATCTTTTCGCAAAGTCAAACAGCATAGGAAGGCCTTTTGCATGGGATTTTGATATGAAAGTGGATTTTATGCTCAGCCTAATGAATGAACATTGCACTGTTGAAAAGATACAGAATGGGAAGAAGAATAATTATTTCCTGCAACATTCATGTGTGTAGTCCTAGGAAAAGTCTAAAGAAATAATGATTGAACTTATTTATATAAGCAGGCTATACTTTTTAAGATACTTTCTTTCGGCTTCTCCCATTAGGGGTCGCCACAGCGGATTATCCGTATTCGTGATCCGCATGTTTGATTTGGCACATGTTTTTACGCTGGATGCCCTTCCTAACGCAACCCTCCCCATTTATCCGGGCTTGGGACTGGCACTAAGAGTGCATTGGCTTGTGCAACCCTAATGGCTGGGGTTCGATTCCCGGTCAGGTGAGAGTGCCGCATCCTAACCACTAGACCAGTATATTATTTATATTATATTACCATATTTAAATTATTGCGTGGCACCCAACCGTAGCAGCGTATATATGCGGTATGATATATTGGGCGATACAGAGCAAGTGTGGCTCCGTCCTCCACTCACGAACCGGTGCTTGTCCACGCACCCTCTGCCACATACATATACACTGTAAAGTTTGTACATTACGGCACTGTAAATTGCTCTGTTTTGCTAAATTATGTACTGCAATGTGTTACATTATTAACAAATTACAGTATACTACCCCATACTGATTCCTGGGTAGGTTAGGTCATGGCTCGACTTAGGATATTTTCAAGTTTCAATGTGGGCATCTCCATACGGCTTCATCATAACTCTGGAATTACATATATATATATATATATATATATATATATATATATATATATATATATATATATATATATATACTGTAGAAATATAGAATGGTTATATTTTGTCCTTGGCTGACCTGAGCTGGAGTCATATTTGATTTTGTGATGTTGTAACCCACCTGCCTTAAGGTTTTGGATATTGTACAATCCGGTATGTGTTTTTTTTTGTGTTCACTGGAGTTGCAAAAGGTAGTTTGAGTTACTGTGGCTGTCCTGCCAGCTCGAACCAGGCCAATCATTCCCCTCTGCAGAACACAGAACTCCTGTGAACTAGAGAGAGAGAGGAACTACTGGATATACAACTTTTTATGAATTTGACCAATCAAAGTCCAGACAACAATCCAGTTTTTATCTTTTGTACAGTTTGGGCTGTGTATTCATGCATTCGGAAACACACACACTACCTATAAAGTACCTTCACTTAATGTGCCGAGCTGATGCTGAGACAATATAGACAGTATAATGAAAAAATGGTTTTCAGCCCAAAGAGGTTGAAAAGGACAATGGTGTAATCTCATTTCATCATGGATTATACATCTCTTTAATGAACCCAAATGCATTGCTGATGACTGGGCTGTAGCGCAGCGTGCGGTGCCGCACAACTGTTGGGCTTGTTATGATTGTGTACTCTCATGGTGCTGGAGATAAGCTCAGTTATGATGGGGGGGATTTTGTTGGCAGTGCAAGATAAAATGTACACACACACACACACACACACACACACACACACACACATACAGACACACACACACAAATGCCAAAGAAGGCAGGAAATATTCCAGTGTCTCTGGTTGCCTTAAGTGGCTGAGTTGCTTTTATTCGCAAGCCGTGATTGTGTGACCTTCAAGTTTGAGTCCCTTTATGACTCGGGACTGTTCATGGTGAAAGTGAAATTGACGGGGTATAAAAGCTGAATGAGATTAAAAGAAAACCCAATCTTTTTCACGTTCGTTATTTATTTATTAAAGCTTTTGAACTTGTCACAAATTATATTTTGGTAAGTCTATAAATCGTGGGATACTGAGTTTGTTTGGAACAAAGCAAATGCTTTTATTATTATTATTATTATTATTATTATTATTATTATTATTATAAATTCTATGTTCTATTGGCACATGCAAAAATAAAAATGAAGAATCTGGAAGTACAACCAGACTGTACAGTGCAGATGTATGTTTTATATATTACTGTATAATGTGGACGGCTAAATGATGGATGATGTTATTAATTGGTTTGGGGCTGGACCTCCAGCTTTAGGGCTTCATTATGATTAGCTGAACGGTAATTACCAACTGGGGAAGTTTAAGTCATGCGTTAATAGACAAATTCCCTTTATCCCAGTGCTTGAAAATGTGCTTAAAACATGGTGTAAGATTGAGTTTCTTTATAACAAGGAATAAATAGGTCAATAATTTAGTTTCAATAATGGAGTTTGCAGGATTGTAGGATGCTCTGATTCGATTTACAGTATTATAGTAACTGTCTAATCAGGGTGTGGTAACTTTTGCATACACACTAATAAAAATGAGTCTAACATTATAATAATATTTTTCAACATGAAATTTTCAAATAAATAATTTTTTATATGATTGCAAGAATGTGTCAATTTTCATATCTTTGATTACATGAGTTTGATGTAGATATAAGAAGCTTTAAGGTCTGTTTATGTGTCAAATGCTAAAATAAATGCTACAATTGTATTTAAAGATCAAACACTATGGCTGGTTTAATGTGGCATCAAAATAATGAGATGTGGTGTTGATCATAGTAATGACGACGATGATGATGATGATGATCCCTCTTCTGTTTTTTGCACCTTTAGGTCAGTCGTGTGGCGGTGTGGTGCAAGGCCTGAATGGAAGCATAGAGAGCCCTGGTTTCCCTCACGGGTACCCAAACTATGCCAACTGCACATGGATCATAGTGACGGGAGAAAGAAACCGAATACAGCTCTCCTTCCACACCTTCGCTCTGGAGGAGGACTTTGACATCGTGTCCATTTACGATGGACAACCGCAGCCAGGGAACTTAAAAGTGAGGTAGGAGTCGTGTGTTTACGTCCCATTCTCACAGTGCTCGCATTGTTAATTTCTGTTTTATTTCCTAGTGTTTTTAAAAGGTTTGGAATGCGTTTGTTTGAAATATGAATAAAAGATTGCTACTTGTTAGGCCACTTTGAGTTGAAATCAGAATAGAGATATTTGGAGCAGTAAACTGATACAACGAGAGCGGCGTTGTGTTCTACCCCCATTGTAGATAAACTTTTGAAAGTTTCCAAGGTTCCATTTAAAACTTTTGAAGAATGCCAGGCTGAAGGTATTTTTGGGAACGTGTTTAGTTGAGACTGCTTGGACTCTTGGTAAGTGTCAGACGATTAAACACAGACTATTTGGGTAAAAGCAGGCTTTGTACTTGCTTTGGGGTTGGGGATACTGAACCTAAAAACGTTTACAGATCCAGCGAAATCGTTTTTAAAGTGTGAGTTAAAGGTAATTGAAGCGTCTTTTGTGTGTGTCAAATCAACAAAGCGATTTATTCTAAGTAGCACTTAGGCTGCTGGTGATGTAGCCATGTTGTACGTTTGCTCTTGTCATAGCCGAGCTTAAAAAATGCATGGGCCAGAGGCTTTAAAAGCATTCCTGCCTGCAGATTAACTGCAATTAGTGTTAAGACTGATACGGTTTAATGCTTCTCTTTTTCTCCACCTGTGTTGGATGCTGAACATCTTGGAGATTAAAAAAACAAAAAAAAAAAAAAAACAAACAGACAGACAAAAAACCACTTGTTCTGGAGGAACATTATATGAAACAGCAGTATTTTTCAGTTCGAGTTCTCGGTGGAAGGCGACTGATCCTCCTGTGCTGTTTTAAACACATCAGTTATGGTTCTAAGTCTACACAGCGCCCTCCAATAATATTGGCACCCTTGCTAAATGTGAGCAAAGAATTATTTTTGTTGTTTGTTGTAACTTTTGATTAAAAAATTTACTAAACACTTTTACGGATATTAAACACAAACTAAATTTTTTTTTATTTATTCAATGCATTTGTGGCACAATTTTTGCCACCTTTGTGAAGTTATATATAGTATGTGAAATGCAATGAGACCAAGGAATATAGCTGTGATGTGCAGCAAAAGGTTTTTTGAGCGTCACAATATGGAATTAATATGATATTTGTCTATTAAGTAACACTCGTGCTTACAGGACATGGCGTATTAATATAATAATAAAGTACTCTCATATCAATGGCAATTTTAAAACATACTCAAAATTTCACCAAGATCCACAATATATTATCTAACTATCAATAACTACACTTTATAACTACACTTTTCATTGTACAGTTTTGTATATGTGGTTCTTCTACATGGTGTTACTATAAAGTTGAACCACACAATTGTCACAACTGTAAGAATTCCCCATTAGTAGAACACCATGAGCTGAACATGTTCCAGCATGGCAATGACCCTGTGCACAAATTTGAGTTGAGCATGGAGTGGAAGAACTTGAGTGGCCTGAACAGAGCCCTGACCTCCTCAACCCCACTTAACACCTTTGAGATGAACTGCACCCCAGACCTCCTCACCAATCATCAGTGCACTAGTAGCTCACTAATACCCCTGTGGCTGAATGAGTCACGCTCCAAAATCCAGTGGGAAGGTTTTCCAGAAGTGCAGAGCTTATTATAACAGAAGAGATGGAACCAAATGAATGGGATGTTCAACATGTGTTGATGGGCATCATGATCATGTGTGTACAAACATTGTGACATAATGACATAATTGTTAAATCTGTTAGAAATTCTAATGGTTAGAATTTAGGTCACCTGAAAGTCTAATGTGAAAAATCCACCTGGATAATGAGGCTTGTTGATTTCTTGAAGCTGGATGTGCAGATAAATATGAACATTTCAGGCTTTTTTTTCACTCTTTAGCCAATGATAGCACTAGGAGCTAGCTACAGGAATGGAGCTTAGAAAAGATCTGATCTGATTTGTTTAAACGATCGACAACAAAATCATGCTTGTAAATAATCGGACAAAAAAACATTCATTCACATTTTCGAATGAACACTGTTAATCTCGGTGCTGGTTAATCAAGACCAAATCTAAACTACGAATTATTAATGAGCAGGCGTTAAGGTATATTCTCACCATCTAGTCATCGAAGTTGCATTTCTGGACCTTCATAAGCGACAGATTTTAAGTAGCTGATATTGTTTGTGTGTTTTGTGGTGATATCAGGAAATGGTTTGAGCTCCTGTATAAATATGATAAGACTGATCAGGGTCCTGGTTGGCGAATACTTTTAAATAAAGATTTGTCATTTTATACATTTCGAGAATTTATGGTTTACCATCAGAATGCAGGTGATGATGGAGTGTGTGTGTGTGTGTGTGTGTGTGTGTGTGTGTGTGTGAAATGACAATACACATGTTTATGACCAAAGAACACAAAGTTACAAGGACACGAGAGTTTTTAATGCTTTGTATTTCCTCGTAGTACCATAAAGTGTAGTTGTAAACAGTGAAAAATTACGATAATAAAGACAAAGCACGATTTTGAATATCATCTAATCTTGAGTATAGATCGTAAATTCTTTGTTTTGTAAATTAAGTAATTGAGCTTCAAAGAACTTGGACAATTAGGCATTATTAGCAATTCTTTTATTTGCGAGCCGGCGATGTAATCTGAGCGTAAAAACTTTTCTGAGAACGAAAGAAATGCTCAGTTATGAAATGAATCATCCTGCAAATATCATCTTATTGAATTAAGCAATTAAGTCATTACATCATTATTTTAACAAAGAGGATGATTATTCTGTCCCTCCATCTTTTCTCTTTTCTCTGTAACAATCAGAGGAAAGCTTAACATTTACGTGTGTTCACGTTATACAGTATAAAGACCGATCCTAAAGTCCTAGAGTGATTACTTACAGGTCATAATCTTCTCAATGCGAAATCGAGTTACTGCCCGGGTTTATTATTGCAAGACAATATATTGCGAGTTATTTTTTTTTTTACGTATTGATGTTTATGAATCATTGGTTGTTATGATATTACAGTGTATTAAACAATATCGATACCGCTGCGGTGCGATTTCGCAGCATATTGCACGAGAGAATAATGCTGATGCCGTGACGACCTAAAAATAACAATACAGGTGGTTTTCCGCAGGCAGACAAATCTCCTGCTTGTTAGGACAAATGAAGATGTGATAACCAGTTACCATCCTGATGCTGAGCTTCTCTTTTTTTTTTCTCTGTTTATTATTTGGTTCAGTTAGTAATGAAAATGGATGCATTACTGTGCAAATCTGTAGTAAAATCATGGCATGATCATGCTAGTTGCTGATCGCAGCGTAGCGTTAAGTATGTGCCGGTGCTGTCAGTCAGCGCTCACGCTAATTAAGTCGGAGCTATTACCCAAGGGATTGTGTGTGTGTGTGTGTGTGTGTGTGTGTGTGTGTGTGAAGGATGCAGCACAGCTCCATCTCAGTTATGATGGATGCTTTGTCTTACGTGCTTATAAAGCTGACACCATGCATGCTGTGACCACAGTCGCGTGACTTGCAACTGTCTGTTAGCGTCACAGTTGCGGATTTAATACCTGCTCTTACGCGGAGGGCTAGCGTCAATCACTAGCTCTGTCTCTTTGCGGAGCTGTGACAGCTCGCCACAAGGTGTCAGTGGAACCTTAATCCAGGCCTTTTTTTTTTTTAATACTAATGACATACACACATCAGGCGTGCATAACAGGGTACCCTACATTCACAGAGGGGAAAAATAGGCCATGCACAGATAACCAGCGACTTGAACAAATCCAGCACATGGGACAGAGATTCAAGCTGGCTGAACTAAGAAAGCATTTTGGAAACATGCAAGAGAGGGAGGGATAGTTTTTTTTGTTTCATGATATGAGAAATCTTCTTTATATATGCATTTTATTACAATCTATGACAATTTATATCTACCTATAGACACACACCCATCAGGCATAACATTATGAACACCTGCCCAATGTTGTGTCCCCTTTTGCTGCTAAAACAGTCGTGACCCGTCGAGCATTAACATGAAGTTCTTCAGCAGTTTAAACTACAGGAGCTCGTCTGTTGGATCGGACCACACGGACCAGCCTTCGCGCCACACGTGCGTCAGTGAGTCTACGACCCTGTTGCCGGTTCACCACTGTTCCTTTATTAGAGCACTTTTGATAGAAACTGACCACTCCAGACCAGGAACATCCCACAAGAGCTACAGATTTGGAGACGCTCTGACCCAGACGTCTAGACGTCACAATTTGCCATCAACTTTAAGGACAAACTGTTCACCTGCTGCCTAAAAATCAATCCACCCACTAACAGGTGCCATGATGAAGAGATCATCAGTTTACTGGTCATAATGTTATAATGTCATGTATGTATGTATGTATGTAACGTGTGTGTGTGTGTGTGTGTGTGTGTGTGTGTGTGTGTGTGTGTGTGTGTGTGTGTGTGGATGTTCAATAGGGTTCAATTTAAGGCTCTGGCTCCTTTAGGACCTTTACAGAATCGTCTTTCAGCCACTCCTGTGCTGTCTCGGCTGTGGGCTTAGAGTTGTTGTCATGATAAAAGGTGAACCTTCGGCCCAGAGTTTTTTATTGAGGATATCTCAATGCTCCATTCAGCTTTTCCTCAACCCTGACCAGTTACCCAGTCCCTGCTGCAGAACAAACAGCATGATGTTGCCACCATCATACTTTACTGTTGTGATTGTTTTGGGCAGGCGATGAGCAGTGCCTGGTTTCCTCCAGACATAACGTTTTAAATTAAAGCCACAGTTCAGTCTTCAGACCAGGGAAACTTGTTCTACACACTCTGAGAGTACTTCAGTGTGACTCTTTTCCACTGAGGAGAGGCTTCTGTCTAACTACTCTGCCATAAAGCCGAGATCGGTGGAGGGCTGCAGTATTGGTGGTTGTGCTTCTGGAATTTTGTCCCCTCTACATACAGGATCTCTCAAGCTCAGTCAGGGTGACCATAGGGTTCTCTTACTAAAGTTCTTCTCCTCTGATTGCTCAGTTTGGCTGGGAGACCAGCTTCTGGTTCTGGTTGTTCCACACTTCTTCCATATTTTCTCTCCATCTTGCTCTTGAGAAAGTCTCACCCAAATTTCTGCCTCGCAACAATCCGGTCTCTAAACCCTTCAGGCAGTTCCTTTGCCCTCATAGCTTGTTTTTTGCTCTGATATGCAATGTTGTGCCTTTCGAAATCATGTCCACTCAAGAAACCTCCTCAGGTAGACTCATGTGAAGGTGTAGAATCATCTCAGCAATGGTCAAGCAAAATGGGAGGCACCTGAACTCATTTTTAAGTGTTGTTGTAAAGAGTCTGAATACCTATGTACATGGAATATTTTGTTTTTCTTACAGGCAATTTCTAGAATTCTGTTTCAACTGTCATTATGGGGTACTGAGTGTAGATTAATGAGAAAAAAAATCTATCTGAATGATCGTAGTATCAGGCTGCAACATAACAACATTAAAAAAGTGAAGGGGGTCTGAATACTTTATGAAAGCGTTGAATAAATATACGAGTTGGTTGTCAAAAAGATTGGAGACTCGCTCAGTTTACACAGTTCTTCTGGTAGGTGTCCTGGAAGTTTTCTTTTGTTTTTTGAAGCATGTCCAACACCTTTTGTGCCGGATCTCCGCAATAGTGTCAAAACGACGACCTTTGAGCTGGATCTTCATCTTCGGTAAAAAGACTGAATTCCGCAGGAGCCAAAGTGGTGGGTGTCGAAGTGAGATTATGTGGATTGTTCTCTGACGATCATCATGCAAGAGTTGCCTAATGCTTCCGATATTTTCAGGGGTCGAGCTTGTTGAAGGTCTTCCTGATCTCTCGTCGTCTTCCAATGATGATTTTCTGCTCTTAAAGTGCCACTTAAAACACCTTAAACTACTCGGTGCAGCATCGGCGTATGTCAAGCGTATGTCATGTCGAACATCTCTGTAGCGGATTTGCTCAGTTTCGCGTTTGCTCTTTGTTTTGACTTGCTGTCAATGATGAAATCGCAGATGTGGTCGGAAAAGCAGCAGTTAGTACCATTCATCTTCAAAACCTTTTGATGTCACCTATATATAACTATATATGTGTAATTCACAGTAAGTTCTCGCACCACTTTGTGTGTGTCTCTGATGTGGATGGCTGTGTAGCGGCATTAAGTATGTATGTCGATATATCGATATACTGGCATTTAGTATGTAAGTATGATATATCGACATACATCCTTAATGCCGATACACAGCCAGGAAAGGAAACCTGTTGCTTTTTTATGACCACACTTAGGTCAGAACTTTAAAGTATTGTATTGTAACTCAAACACTTTTTATGAATCACATTCATCGCCTGCCATGGCTGCAATTAATCAAAGAATAACTCGAATACTTTGGTTATTAGGTCTGCTAGTTGTCTTGCTACCTAGTAATAAAGATAAAACGTGCTAGCAAGCAATGATGAGTTAAAAAAAAAAAAAAGATGTTAATGTTAGCAAACAAGTAAAGTGTGTGACAGCAGGGAGAGGATTACTGCAGTGCAGCTGGCTCAGTTACGCTGTGGCCTGCGACCCAGGTGGGCCGGCGCTGACTGTGTGGCTGATTGCTTACTCCGAACCATGGAAGTAAAGATAACCACACTACCCAAGTGAAATTATGCCATTGAGCCCCTCTGGCTTTGTTTCTTCCTGCTTTTATAAGTCGACAATGAAAACCCGAGTAAATCTACTCCGCAGTTACGATTCATTTCACCATTACACTTTAAACTAGTACTTTAGAAAAGTTCCCGCTTTTTTTTTATTATGGTTAGAATATCCATGATTTTCTAGATTTTGTAGATATCTAAGAGGGTATGAGCATGGTAAGATTTAAAAATTGGAAATTAATTGATTGTACAGCATCTAAATTTAATATAGAACTTTTTATATATCGTATTTTCCAGACTATAAGCCGCTACTTTTTCCCCACGCTTTGAACCCCGCGGCTTAAACAACGAAGCGGCTAATTTATGGATTTTTCCTGGGTTTTTCCCGGTTTCACAAACTTCCTGCCGCCAAAAAACTGAGCCCCATAACATTAGACCAATGAAATTGCCGAACGTTTTCAGGTGAACCAATGAAACTCTTTATAATAAATCAGATGCGCTCCCACTGAATCGGGCCGCACCACATCATAAGTATGGATGAGGTTGCTCTGACGTTTGACCTGCCGCTCACTCGGACTGTCTACAGGAAATGCGAATCATTCGTCACGCTGAAAACAACCGAGCATGAAAAAACACACTTCACCTGTGTTCTGAGCTGCACGGCATCGGGAGAAAAGCTTCACCGATGGTGATTTTTAAACGCACGACGATGACAAAAGAAAAACTGTGGAGAGAAATAGTTGTGAAAGGAAGAAGGAAGACAATGACTTACTTAGTAGGCTACTGTTTAGATACAAGCCGTGTAACAGACACTGTCTTTCATTAAAGCCTGTGTAAAGTTCATTAGTTTCAGTGTAGATTGAAACGGCTTATTTATGTTCAAAATAAAAATCTTTGTCAAATTCAGTGTGTGCGGCTTATATATGGGTGAGTGCTGTAGAGAAAGTGCTGTTTTCTGATTCTAATGATAGTTTAGTAGCATAGGTTAGCACAGGCTACTAATTACTGCTACTAAATGCCCCGAACTGTGTTCACACAAAGCAAGCAAATGTGAGCGAATTGATATTATGTGACAGATCCAAATAATTTGCATGGACCTGTCATGCGGCAGGTAAGGTCGTTAAAGGTATTTCCTAATCTATTACACACATTTAATATATGAAGAAGAAATATGTACTGTAGCTTGGAAGGAAGTAACAGATATGGTTTGTTCTTATGGTCTCTTGTGAGTGTATGTATCTAATACAAAGAACTAAGCCTAGCACTGCAGATGTCTAGCTTTGGGCTATACACGTTTGGCTGCTACAGTCTTTCTTTTGGAACGAACACAAAAAAACCTGTGCATACTTAAAGCAACAGTTGCGACAGTACAGGCCTCCAAGAAACAAACCAACAAGTGACTCGAACCATTCGCTAGTGTCATTGTCGGGTTGGTTAAGAGTCCGCTTCAAAGTACAAGAATAAATACATTTAAATTAAATCAAATTAAAAAAATCTTGAAATATTTTATATACCAAATGTATTTCAAAATATAAAAGGTGCTAGAGAACTAAGAAAATATTGCACATATGATATTTCGCATCTTATGGAATTGCACAGGGTATAATGATTAGCTAACAGCTCTAACTACATGCTTAGCAAAGTCACTCACTGTATGTACAGGATGAGGATTATAGCAGCTAGGATTTCTTAACACCATCTAAATTACAGTGTCACATCTACAGTATGTATGATAGTACTATTGTGGTGTTTGGGATAGTGGCTGTATTTTAATTAATGGCTATAAATTGTCATTATTAATCATTTTGTTTGATGAATGAACGTTAGAGCCTCAGGTTCCTCTCGAGGTTTCTTCCTCATATTCTCTCAGGGTGTTTTTCCTTGGCCTCTTGTTTATTTGGGATGAACCTTTACAAATTAAGGAACAAACTTGTAGGTGCTAAACTTATGCATTCATACAACTTTAGAACCTCTTTTATCTCCATGTAGCTGCTTCGGGATAACGTCCGTTTTTTAAAAGCGGTCTACAAATAAATATGAATTGAATTGAACAATCTGTCATCATTTCCACAACGCCATTATAAAGGTTTGTGTGAATGACTTTGCTGTTATAGTGTTAGATGTGTAGACGGCACTGCTGTCGATAAACAGGCTACCAGGTTACTGACTGCTTATGAATGATTAAGGGCTCAGGAGAATGTCTGTGCAGATATTTTATTAGGAAAAAGGCAACGTGAGCAGGGCCCTGATATTTCCCTTACACAGGAGCCTATAGTTAGAAAACTCCTCTACTCCGAGTGCATTATACTTCAAATTTAAATGGCTACCGTGTACACCGATACAAGCTGGGAGGTCCAGAATCCGTCTAGCGATGTGATCAAGGCCACGAGAGTCTCGTCTGCAGTCCGTCTTAATTCCTTCACATGATCCGGGTTTGAACCTTTCACCTTTGTCCAGTCAACCATTTCTGACATTTTCATTATTAGTATTTTTTTCAATTTAAGGAAAATGTCACAGCATTTCATCATATTTTTGAATAAAAGGCTGAATTATTTCTTAGTATCTATTTAGTATTTTTTTCCCCTCTGTTGTAGCTCTTGGCAAATTGTTAACACAGTTAAGACCGGTGTATAAATAAACTCAGTCTAATGTAAACTTGTTATTTTCCTATTAGAACAAAACAGACAAACAGACCTGTCAACAACCTTCTTCTCCTACCTCTACAATTCCCTCAGTAATCATCGAAACAAAGAAAAAAGAACCTCACTCTTCACTAAAATTCATTCTGATTCATCTAAAATCAATTAGAAAAATCAGATTGATTTATCATCATAATTTAATGAAAATGAAAGGCTCTTTCAAAAGATGTACATCATCAGATTCCTTCATCCTCACTTTTTACAGTACACACAGGTAGGTTTTGCATTATTACATAATTATGATAATAATAAAAACAATAATAGGAAGAAGACAAAGAATTGTATTTGTTATTTTTAGTATAATATATTTAAAATGCAGCTAGAACTGCTAATTATGCAATACAAAAACAATACAATAATTAAAAAATCACTAAAACTCGACCTATTAGTAATAATTGCATTGCTTGCTGCAATAACACCTGGTTATAACCCGGTTTGAGCCTGAATTAGTAACCTACATTTACATCACATCAGTCTTAATTATTATCGTTAAGGACTGGTTTCTATCTAACATCTTATATATATTCTATCAACATAAGACACTGCAGTTTATAATGTCAAGAGCTTAAAATAGTCAATTTAATATGTGTTCCATATTTAAAAGCAGAATTTTAATTATCACTAATGAGGGATTAAAAAGTCCTCAGGCGTTTCCAGTGAGCCACTTTGTGTGCCATTTTGTAATGCCAGGATCAATTAATACATCGATCTATAAACTACTGAACACAACTTGAACGCTTGACATGACATAGAAGCTAAAGGTCCAGCCTGGACAATTAAAATGGCATGAATAAGATGTGAATTACAGTTAGGTCTCGATATTTGATTTAGCAACATTCTAATAATATAATTATGGCACATTATAACGGATAACAGTGCAGTTATTCAATTGGTTTTGATTTCGTAGATGCCAATATCATATCCTGGTATTTTCAGTGTCTATGTACATAATAGTGAGCAGTGTATAATAGAAAAACCGCTAGACATGTTTAAATAAAAAAATCCCGCATGGTTGAGAAGGAAAAAACCCTCCTTTGACCTAAAACATTACTTATCACAAAACTGCTGCACATATGGCTGTGGGATTATGAGGAGTGAGCATTCTGAACTCTGCTGGCTTATGCTTTTTCGTGTATCATGCAAACGTCAACAGAAGGGGCATGTGGTCCCAGCGATCAAAACGGATTTACTCCCTTCCCCAAAAAAAAAAAACCCGAAACACAGTCACTGATTACGACATTTTGACTCTGAGCCTCATCATGCTATTGCCAGTGTCAAGCATTAAACAGACATCACGCTCAGCTGCCACATGGTAAAACTGAGTGGCTGCAAGTCTCCGGAATCCATGCGGCAAACAAACAAAAAATGAAAAGCTGCCTGGAAAAGAATCATCTTGGACTTCTTCCATTAACGTCCAAAACGGGGGAATTTACACAAATGTAATTATTCCATCAGATTCCTGGTAGTATGTCGGATTTTCTACCAACAAACTGCAGAAATTGTCAACCATGAGCTCCACGTGTAGCCACTCAAGTAAAGTCACGTTAATATAGAATAGCAGTTTGTGCATGTAAACATGGTTAATATTAGACATATTTGTAGCAAGAGAGGGTAAGAAATGTATATCCAGACTCCAAAGACACGTATCTGATGTACTTTTCAGACTGTGTGGACACTAAAATCTGGTCTTTTCAAACGTGGTTGAACCAAAATTGAGTGAGAAGTAAGAAAGTTAAATTTTCAGTGACTTTTTTGATAGAGGACGGTAACCATAGTGATTATACTTTATTTAGTAAAAGGATTAAGAAATGGGTGATTTTATACTCTTACACACAGGAAGTTTCAACAGATACTGTAGATACCTTCACATTAACGCCATGCTAGGCTCGCTAGCAAACAACCAGGAGGTACAGATCCACTAATCTGAATTGTGTGAACTTACCCGAGAGGAAAGATTGATAATATGATAATTTAATGAGCAGAGAGTTTTGATAAGTGAGTGTGGGTGGAGTCTGTGGTAATTAAGCTGTAAAGTTTTCAGGAACACTGTGCAATTACCTGCTATCAGACACACACACACACACACACACACACACACACACACACACACACACACACACACACACTGCTACATAGGGGTCAATCCAGCATGTTTCTTGGAAGTTGGTGGAAACAGGAGAACCTACAAGAAGCTCATGACCCTGAAGCTGTCAGGTCAAAATGCTAACTTCTGGATCCCTGTGCCGTGTAAAAATCCAAGCAAAAAAGGTTCTATTTATGTCCCACTGGGGAAACCTTTAACCCCATATGTCAAACCAAAGAACAAAAGTTATTCTATTTCAGAACGGGGACCAGTTTTAAAGTCCCTTTGAAGAAACCGTGGTCCCTTAACCAAGAAAAAGACCTGTGAGAAATCCGTGTCTGTATATAAATATGGTGCACAGACAAGCTCAGGCAAACAATTCACTCTTTTTGAATGACGAAAGTTAAAACAATTTTGTTAAACTCATTAGAAATGAAGGTAGTTAATTAGAAAATATTACAATTAAGGTCCATTAATCCAATTAGGTATTGCATTTTAACTTTGACAAACTTTTGGAGTCGAAAAATTTTAAATCGGAGGACATCCGCCGCAAGCTAGACGTCCACCATAACGAGTCTACATGAGTCTACACTGGACTCGGGCCAATTAATTATTTTAAGTTAATTTATTTTTTTATATTTCTTTTTATAGTTTTTTATCACTTAATACAAAATATTGTATACAGTATTTTGATTTGTTTAAGTATATTTTATTGTTTATTTGATAATATTTATAGTATTTGTAGCTCTTACATCATTAGGAGATATGTGTAGCCAATAACAAACACGCTAACAATTTACGAACAAGTTCATGCTACAAACGGTCGTTCGTAACGTAACTTGTACGTAAGAGTGGGAGCGTCTGTACATGGAGCGAATTGCAATGGTGAAGAGAAAGTCTTGTCCGGCTTTCATGTGGGTTAATTATCTCCGGCAGAAGACCGACCCTGTCTGATTGTGATGCAGCATTATTTTAACAAGTGAATAGTGCGATGCATCAGAACCTGCATTTATTCTACATTTGTTATTTTTTTTAACATCACGCACTACACGGAATGATAAAAGTGGTGCTCCAGAGATTTTTAGGTTTTATTTTTAAGACCGAGCTGAAGAAAGGGTTTAAAAAAGATTTATTCATTGTGTTTGGATGCAGGATAATGTCAAATTATCATGGCTTTTTCTTTTGGAACGTATAATCCATATACAGAAACGAAATAAGCAATCTAATTAAGGACTAAACTTAGACTAAACACAGAAGGGCAATGGAGATGAGGTCAAGACAAAACACTGCACAGAACCGTGACTGTGATGTGAAATCTCATGTAGATGGTGTAGGTTAATAATTTAATAAGTAATAGTAATTATAGGTTATTGTGCAAAAAACGACTGCATCAGGTGCTATTTTTAAGATATTGAATAATGACGGAATCACTGCAGTTTAATAAACCCACATTCATAGTAAATAATGTATTACACAATAAGTGTACTAGATCCATTATAGATTTGTATCCCTGTAGTTTTTTCTTCTGTTTATTTATCTTGCGTTTCATCATATCTTCCAGCATTGACAAAATCTCTCGCAGTCCACATTTTCATTTCCCCAATTTCGTTTTTTAAAGTGCGAATGCGACTGAAGGTAAAAAAATGTGACTTCTTGGATACCAGAATTTGCAAGAATAATCTGTAAGCACGTGCATAAGCCGATCCTGAATACGAGGAACTTTCCTCAATGTAATATTGATGTAACATTTAAACTTGTCACAGTGTCTAAACACTCGAATTGGCTCGAGAATTAGCTGTCGAGTTAAATCCTCTGCATTACAGAAGCAGGAAAAAAACACCCAACGAAGCATTCTGGTGGCCGCACAACTCAAGATCCGTGGATTTATACTCGAAGGGGGATAACCTGAATAACCTCACAGTGTGTATACTATAAATGAAGATTATTTACACACTTTTTTTAATCTCTAGTGCTCATCTCTTGAGACCCACACGGTGATTATGTTGATTTCTCTGCCCTTTGTGTGCTCAGGTTCAACTAAAAAGCAAGTCTTATTTCAGATGAAGCAGTTTCCACACCACGGTAAACAGTGCTGACCCTTGATTCCTGAAGCCAAATAAATAAGTCAGTGGTAAAAACCTAATAAATCAGACTTGTACAATTCGGTATCACGGTTTGTATTTGACTACGGGATCATTTCACAAAACAATGCTGTTGAAACAAAGACCCGAACGCCCTTTCAAAACCACCAAAGCACTAATATGACACGTGAAACTACTGCAAACTTTATTTTTTGATTTATTATAGCTGTCACAGACAAAACTCTACTTCATGACAGTGCGTCGTCACGTGACCCTGCTCTGAGCCACTTTTTCCCAGTCACCCTCTTTCATCTCAAGCTTGAAAACAAAATCCTCTACCATATTGAAGATTAAGAACGAGTGCATGCATGCTGGCGCACTCTTTTCCTCCATGCAAGTCTTTTTAAATTAGGCTGATATAGAGACCGAATCCAGTACAGCCCTGGCCCACAAGTAATTAGAGCTAAATACTGCTTGTATTCAGTTGAAGAATAGAGCTGGGTGAGCGCTGTAATAGAATTAGCTTAGCATTGATTTATGTAATTCTGTATTAGGGGAAAGTGGGGGGGGGGAATTAAACACTGCTCTCAGAATTGCTCAGAGGCTTCTTTTTGTTCATTTGTGACTTCTCAGATTGTGTTGTTGACAAAACCTAATAATAGAAAACCTATAAAAAGATCAGTGCCTTGTTGTCATATATGGATAAAAATGATAACTATTGGGGTATATTTGAGATGCATCAGTCTACCAGCTCGAGGGGTTTTACAGAATTAAGGTTGTGTATGGTATTGTGTTACGCACGATTAGTGAGGATTTATTACTGCAAATTATCGGCTGTGAATGAAACACTTTATCAGCTACAGCAATCCTTTTTTATTCTTTCCCATGTAACCAAAGATTCCAAATCATGTTTATATTATAAGCATTTTATATCCTGTGTTCAAATTCACAAGTATTTCTCATGAACGACTGGCATTGACGAGGACGTCGTAGCCGGAGATATCTTGGTTTATATAAATTACCATCAAAACAGCAAAGTTCATTAAACGAAATTTCAATTATTTTTATTTGTAGAACACTTTTAACAGTGGACTCAACGGAGATGTTATAAAGTTGTATTAGAGGATATAAGTTTTTGCCTAATAAGTGAGTCGGTGGTTACTGTGGAAAGAGAGGAACCTCGAGAGGAACCAAACTCAAAAGGGAACCCGTCCTCATCCTAATCACTGATTGTCCATTCATTACAGTTCCATCATTGTTAAGGTGTTCAGTGAGGCGCTTAAATGCAGAACTGTTCATGCAACCTGTAGTCCTGAGCCTATTGTAGTAGTTAATATAAATTACAGTCCAAATCAAGTTCTTCATGGATCTTCAGGCTGTTGATGTGGAACCATCCTCAGCTTCACAGAGAGACTCTAATTGAAGTGAACTCCATCCAGAGGAAGGACGCCGTGAAGAATCGGGCAAATCCAAAGAAAAGGAAGATCACTGATACCTCAGGAGCATGTTTAATTCAACAAAGATCATCAAGTGCTACTTAAATAATGGTAGAACCCGTGTTTTTCATTTAGCAGTATATTGATATATTTCTCTATTAGAGGCTCCTATTAAATGTTGAGTTCAATTATATAAACCATCGTGCTTTGGTTTGCATTTCTTTGGACCTATAACATTGTGATCATCATCTGAACTGCTTCATCGGTTCCATTGCCTTCCTTCTTGACCTTTATAACACTTATACCTTCATACCACCACCTTTAGGCCGAGCGTGTGTGTGTGTGTGTGTGTGCACTACAACAGCAGATAAAAAATACATACTCCCTTTAGCACATGGCTCATTTCCCTAATAACCGCTCTTTTTTTTTTCTGTGTAGTTCGATTTCTTTTCTGGTCTTATCGTTATTCTTTATACCTTACACAGAAGGCAGTAAATTTGTGGTGAGATTTATAATGCAATAACAGCCTTATTTTTGTTTTTATTTATTTAATTTTTTGGGGGTAAATTAAAACAGCACTCGAATCTGGGAGCTGGGAATATCAATCCTTTTTATTATGCATTATAATGTGACCAGCAAACATTTTATTTCTGTGTCCCGGGGCTTTCCAACCGATTTATCAGGGGGGAAGACAGTAAGACGGGTCAGGATCGATTTTCATGCATACGTTGTTAAACATTTATATACAGTGCTGTGAAAAAGTTGATTTCCTGATTTCTTTCTTGTTTTGCATGTTCTTCACACCGGTCGTTCTCCACTGTTCCATGTTTTTGCCATTTGTGAATAATTGTTTTCACTGTGTTTCGCTGGAGTCCCAAAGCTTTAGAATCGGCTTTATAACCTTTTCCAAACTGAGAGATCTCAATTACTTTCTTTCTCATTTGTTTCTAAATTTCTTTGGATCTCGGCATGATGTCTAGCTTTTGAAGATCTTTTGGTCTACTTCACTTTTGCAGGTCGTATTTAAGAGATTTCTTGATTGTGAACAGGTGTGGCAGTAATCAGGCCTGGGTGTGTCTGGAGCAATTTAACTCAGGTATGATAAACCACAGTTTTAACAGGGGGAAAACACTTTTTCACACAGGGCCATGTAGATTTGGATTTTGTTTTCCCTCAATAATAAAAGTCTTCATTTAAAAAATGCATGTTGTGTTCACTTGTGTTCTCTTTTACTAATATTGAAATTAGTTTGAGGATCTGAAACATTAAAGTGTGACAAACATGCGAAAAAATAAGAAATCAGGAAGGGGGCAAACACTTTTTCACACCACTGTATATATTTTTTAGAGGTGTAATGTACACAAAATGCACACCTCGGTTTTTAAGTCATTTTGGTACAATTGAGGGGAAAAAATGCAAAACATTATTATTTATTATTTTTTTTTATTAAAGTAATTTATTAATATTGACATTTTGCAAACATCAACAGTTTAACGTATCGTTACATTGTCCTAAAACATGACAAGGAAGCGGCAGCACTTTTACATGTGTGCAGAAGAGTTTTTGCACATGCTCAGTACGATTTGAGTTTCCGTTCCGGATCGAGTAGTGCGAGGCAGAGACTAAAACAAACTTGCAGTTCGTCACTTAATATGTTTTTGAAGGAACTCAGATGTTGACTATGTTCTGTACATAAAACAACGAATGCGTTCGGTACAAATGTGCACTGAACCGAAAGTCCTGAACTGAAAGGGTTGAGTACGAATACGTGTGTAATCAAATGAAGGGTTTCCCACTGAAGGGGTTCGCACAAATGATAGAAATGTCAGTGTCGAGTTAAATTCATTTTTTTTATCCATCTTCTGTAATTGCTTTATTCTGGTCAGCGATGTAGTGAATCCAGAGAGAACATGCAAAACTCTGCACAGATAGCAAAAAAATGATCAAACCAGAGAACCTGAGGCAGCAACAGCAGCAGCAGCAGCAGCAGCTTTACTTCCACGGTCAATGTGCCACGCTTATTTTATTCATGCATTCATTAATCTGATAGTAACATCCTTATCCTCCTGCATAAAGATGTGTGTATATATACAGTGATGCTATATATAAAGGATGCTGAGATTTTCATTGCGAGTAATGTGCATGAGTTTATTAGAGGGACAGCACATGTAGGACATTTTGGAGACAAGGTGAGGGAGGTGAGATTGAGATGTGTAGAGGAGGGACATGGGGTATATTAGTAGGAGAATGCTGAGGATGGAGCCACCAGAAAGGAGAAAAAGAGGAAGACCAAGGAGGAGGTTTATGGATGTGGTGAGGGAAGACATGCAGGTAGGTATGGGGATGGATGATCCGCTGTGGCGCCCCCTAATGGTAGCAGCTGGAAGATGATGATCTATATACCAAAAAGTAGCCTGTTTTATGTAACCAGTTTTGCAATTTAATAAAAAGGTTTCACTTAATGTTAAACAAGTATTTGTGGTTCATTAAAAGGCAGGAAGTTTTGTTTTGACTGTGGTCGGTTTTAAGGAGAAATATGTGTTAAAAAGCGTTGATTAAACAGAGTGAAAAATAACAAACGGTAATCATTAGACTGGGTAAGAATAAGTGCATACGTGAGACTGGAGTATAAATCAAACAAACAAGGCAAAAAGCCAGAAATAGAGAAAACAATATAAAACACAGAATTATACAGCGTAGCAATGATGCCTAAGAGATGCAACACTTTGCACTGAGTTAAAGGAAAACATCGGCATCAAATCAGTAGGTAAGTATATTGCATGAGTGAGGTTTATCAGGAAACTATTGACAGATACTATTTATTTCTACAGATGCGACATCAGCCGTATCATATTTATAAAAGATGTATCTTTTTGTAGGCGATTTGTTCCTGGGCAGCTGTCGATCTGTCTTTTGCTATTATCTTTTCTCTGGTTATTATGTAATGCTGTGAATTAAAATGCGCCGTTTGTTCAAGCAAATTCATCCTCGCTGCGAAATTGACCCAGCGAGTCAGATTAGATTCATTTGTATTCATGGCTGAGATGAGACGGTTGCAGAGGACTCGCAGCACGGTGACCAGACTGTGCCACTTTGCTTATGCTCCGAGTTTACTGAACCTTTCTTAGATTTTCAATAGATCGTGTCAGCTTTGGTGCAAAGAGCTTGACCAAAGTGAACAGATATACATATATATTTATTTATTTTTTCCCTGCGCACCACTGATGATTTATCAAAACATCAGTTTATCTGGAAGTGTAGTCGATGTACACAAACACTTGGTAACTGTTATTAACTTTTTCTGTATATTCTGTTCTTTACGACAGCAAAACGTATAATTAATTAATGAAGCTTTCTGTTTCTCATATCCATATTTAATTATTTAATTAAACAATCCATAGACTTGTTTATATTATAATTATTAAATTATTGATACAGAGTGGATCAGTTGTTAAGGCTCTGGGTTACTGATTAAAAAGTCAGAAGCCCCCGTATCACCAAACTGGATCTCTTGGGCCCTTGAGCAAGGCCCTTAACCCTCAGTGCTCCAGGGGTTTGCGCTGTGTCATGGCTGACTCTATGCTCTGACCACAGCTTCTCGATATTAAGTGTAAAAAACAGGAATGTCGCGCATGTTTACTCGATACGATATCAAATATCGTGCTGTTCCAAAACTCCTGCAATTGTAGTCATCACTTCAAACAACACGAAAATGATTCAATATGAAAACTTTTCTTCTGGATCTTTCCAACATTCTTTAAAATAGCCTTAAAATCAGGTTTGGTACAATAAATGCACACTGAGAATTTTTATTTGGCCTACATACATGTCAAAGCTGCAGAGCAATCCATCACTAAGAAATGACCTTTTCCACAAATAAATAAAAAATAATCAAATCAAATAAGGACGTAGCACTCAGACCAGCGTGTGATGTGTGCAGACCAGCGTGTGATCACGGGTGTTATTTTAAAACACTCGCTTTTCAAATGCTTACTGTGAATTCTCCGATAAAAGTATTTATCTCAGTTTTTTTTTTTTTTGGTGAACCTCCCGATCCAAATGTAGCTCGCTACAAGATTTTAGCCGTTTTCCTCCAAACATATTCTCCTGTTTTGGAATGACAATTCGGAGCCTCAAGCCAAGCTGAACATTATTTTTTGCTATATATATAAAAAAAAACAATACAAGCTGTGTTTTCTTTAGCTTGGTGCAAAACAACGTGAGCTTGTTGTCAAGCTTTTCTTTTTTGAAGGATTGTAAAGGAAGGATGGGGCTGCCAGATCTACGTGGACTTCCAGTGGGAGAATAATTGCTCTGGAGGTTGCTAAACCAAGCAAAGAGAGGATGAAGCAGCTTCTCTGTATGATAGAGTACCATTGAAGAACATTTTTGTGGGGGATGATGATTGTGTTTTGAATATAAATGCATATATATATATTTTTTTATATCGCCTTATTAACCTGACCTATTAATGCATTTCTTAACCTAAAAGATGATTTGCATTTCGAAAGGAAAAGAAGTGGAGCATTGTTTATCTCATGCATGGGAGATTAAAAGCCTGTATGTAGAAGCGGTAAATTTTGCTGCCGTATTAAATTTTAGATCCTCAAGATAAATAGCAGATCTTTAGTAACCACTACTGGGGTCCACATTGCAAAAACATGTACCCACTTTACAGTTAATAAAACACAATTCTGAACATGTACTAGAGCAGATGAATGTCCTCATAATTTCCAATATGTTTGAGGTTTTTTTTTAATATACTCCTGGGTGTATCAGGTATATAAACTATCTGTTCTGTGTTTGAGTAACATGATTGGTTGGCACGTTATTCCCTATTTTAAGTTCCTGTCTGCTGGGGAAACGGTTGTTGAGGTCATCCGAGGAGATGGGACACCTTATCGATATATAAAATCAGACTTCCATTGGACTATAGGGCTGTAGTTCAGGTTTAGCTCCAGATTGCACGGTCGAATCTTCATATGAGATCAGCTCATCTTTATCCTGCTCTGCATCTGGAAAACACCATTCTTTACTCTAATTTTTTGCACTATTATTCTCTCTTTTTTATTTATTTATTTTTAAACCCAGACCCTATCGCTTGGTATAAGTTGTAAATAACATAATTGGTTTCTTTCCCTAGACGAGGCCAGAATTAGCCTTGTGTTTAATAATTACCGAGCTGATTTCCTTTACTCCTTTACGAATAGTCATAAAAAGTAGTCAACATTTTTTTGTCCTAAAACGCCCATCTGTGACAATATAACTTTTTATGTAATATGTGCATTGTATAACTCTTAATGACACTTAACTGGTGGCGTAACATCACAACAGTGAGCCATACGTCAAAACCTATAGTTTCAATAGGAAGCATAATTAAAACACCAAGAGCCTTAAAAGTAAAAAAAGGTCCAATTTTGTGAATCTTGATGCATTGATGAGCGTAGCAAGAAAGATAAGAGGTTGTGATAGAATTAGAAAGAAATATATTTATATTTATATATATATATATATATATATATATATATATATATATATATATATATATATATATATAGAGAGAGAGAGAGAGAGAGAGAGAGAGAGGAACTAGAAACTATCGAGGGAACTAGCTTGAAGAAAGAAATGAAACCAATGTTCGGTGTTGGATAACTTTTGAAAACCCCAGGGCACGGCAGGAATTGAACAGTGTAAAAATAATTAGAAGACCAGGTGTGGGCGCGATGAATCTCTGGCAGAGACTGTTGACAAACCAATGCAGCTGTCTCCCTTTCACACCACATGGGAACTCAATTTCAGTTTGCCCCATCCAGTCAGGTCCAGAACCAAAACCATTCACCCCAAAATACTGAATTATACACCCTGCTCATGTACACGGGGAAACGGTGCTATAAGCAGGATCAAAACGTTAGCAGAAGTGGGTCATACTTTAATATATCAGTGCTGGATATGTACTACGTCAAGTTTAAAACAATCTTATAGCTGAGTTTACGCTTACCATGTTCCTTTGTTCCAGTTCTGTCTCTGTTTCATTTGTGTCATTGGTTTGCCAATTGATTGTGTCCATCTGTTGTGATAATCCTTTAAAATGTTTGTCTGCTGTGTCCTAGTAGCATTGCAACACCCTCCATCACTCATATAACTTCCCTGTGTACTATCCTTAATGATGTCTGCCAGTGTTCTGACAAATTCCTCAGACATTGGCAATGGCTTTGGGGTTAAAAGTTATTCACTTGCAACGTTCCTCATCCAGCCACATGTTAAAACTTGAGGAATGAACAGTTGTCCAAACATTTAATGTTGATTAAACATTGATGTACTGTTATCTTTTTGAGATCATTGTTAACCAGGGAAGTGAAATTACAGGGAGGAAGCAGATGACTGTGGTAAGTTATATCATAAACAGGTTTTGGATGAAGCCTAGAGATTTTGTTAGAAGATTCCAACCCTATGTATCATGAGTTTCCCTTTCTCCGTTCTGGCATTCGGATGTGTAGAACAAATCGTTTCAGACATTAATTTATCCCCTCATCTGTAAAGTTTTCACATTTTAGCTAACTATTACAAGTAACATGATTGGTTGGCATGTTATTCCGTATTTTAAGTTCCTATGATGGGGAAAGGCTTGTTACAGTCAGAAGATGAGATGGAACACCTTATCTGTCTATAAAATCAGACTTTCATTAGACTGTAGTGTGTAAATGGGTCGCAATCTTGTAACCACGGAGACAATATCACGCAATTTTACATCTTTTTTCATACAATCCTTACGTGAACCGTCATACCTTGTGGGTGGGGACAGCGAAGAGACCACACCCATTGTGATAGAACTGCTTTGTTATAGGAAAAAGGTGAACATCTCAAATATCGAATTGCAGTCTTTAGAAGAAGTTGTTGTGTACCTTTGTGACCAGTATGTTGGTTTCTTCTCTTAAGTTGTGTATGGAGTAGAAGTTATCGACTTCTCCAGAAGTCAAACTTCAAACTACAGTTGAATTAAACCTGATAATCCAATCAAAGTGGCAATAATTAATTACAGTACGTGGATATTCAAAGACTGAAAAAATGTCTGTCTCAATGCTTAGATGCTCATCATTGTTCTCCTTCTAGCTTTCAGAGAGCAGTAGGTTCTAAAAAAACTCAATCCAGCCCAATCATCAATGCAGTGGCCTCTAGGATCACATATTGTTGCTTGTTGGTTTGATTATTGAATACTAATGGGTAGGTTTTCCTAATTATAATGAAGGTTACTGTGTACAAACCGAAGTAGAACTCAGAACTGGTTCTAACCCATTATACAAAGCATTAATACACTGTCCAGGCCTATCGACAGGCAATAAGCAGGATTATCTTATCTGTATGTGAGTGCTGCATGATGTCACACGAGATCACACCATAACGATTGTTGGAGGTAAACAGTCAGATTTTATTAACAGTACAGTCGAACGTTCTTGCACGTTGAGGCAGGGAATGCAAAATAATGACGTGTTAAGGTGTAGAAGTCACAAGCAGTTAATCCTCTGAGTAGCAGTCATGGTGCAAGGGGTTAAATCACTCACACACACAAAAAAAAAAAACAATCAGAAGAGTAACAGAAACTCATTTAGTGCTGAAAACCGCATACCTGCGAAGGCTTGCGATGTGCATTTGTTTTGATCTGAGGCTATATTGATCTCTGCAACTTCTATTTCATCCAACGTTGTTCTGCTGTTTTGAGAACAGTCTATCATAAATTCTATTTTTAATTGCTGCCATTTTAAGAAGCATCACGCTCTCGCTCTGCTATTCGCCAGCTTGATCGACGCCAGTCACCCAAATTAGAATTGACCAGAGAAAGGCAGAGAAAGTCAGATGATGGATCGGGTTTGAAAACATGACCTCCTCCTCAGAGAGGTACAGGATTTATAGATTCATACTGTGGCCCGTACGCAAGATTACCTCTCTCTCCTTGGATACATTTTGATTCAATTTGTATCTACAGCAGTCGCGGATCTTTAGGGTTTATTTCACCGCATACATATAAATAGGCTCCTATGAGAAACTTCTCTTTGAAGTTTATGGAACCAAACCAATATGAAAGTATTCATCCAGGACACCAGAGTTGCCTCTATTTTTTTTTTTTTTATTAGAAAATGAAAACTGAACGTGTTCCAAGTCAACTGTCAGTGCTTCTAAAATTATACTAATTATGGTGTGTCAAAACAAAGCATCTTTTAACAATAATGTAAAAGCCTCTATTTTGACGGCAGTAATGACAGGATGCTCTCATGGGGAGGCTTTAACTCTGACACATGATGCATTAATCACTACTTGCTCATGTACACAGGATGAAAATGATAAGATCTTTTTCCGTTATCACTGTACAGTAGCTGGATTATTTCCAGTGGTGGCCCATCTATAGGGCAGAACCCCTATAACACACACACACACACACACACACACACACACACACACACACACACACACACACACACACATTGTTTTTAATATATCTGCAGCTGTAAAAAAACAATTTATTTATATATAATTATTAGTAGATGCGCTACACTTTTATTATTTCGAAAGTAACCAATAATTTGTGCGAAATATTTGATATGTAGATCAATTTCTCGTCACCAAACCGTTTCGCATCATATAATATGACGCATCATAACACTACAGAGACCGAGGCGTGTCCTGAGAGTCACATACAATACAGATTTACATGGCAGAGGTAGAGCTGTGACTTCCTGGAAACAGAATTGTAGAGTATTATATTTATTTCATTGCATCGTATTGCGTTGAATCCCTTTGTATTGAATAACAATCTGATCGCACTGCATCCTAATAGGTGTGAATGGTATGGCATCGCATCGGTAGCTGCTTCATATGTATCTTTATTGTATCGTATCGTTGGCTATGCTTCAGTATGTGAATCGTATCGCCTCAGTTATGGAGATGTGCATCCCTAATATACTGTATATATATATATATATATATATATATATATATATATATATATATATATATATATATATATATATATATATATATATTATATGCTATTTTCATATAGGGCTCTTTATATGTAATTCATTTCACTCAAAACAATTAATGACCACTTTTGTGTGTGCATCCATTCAAAATCAAACAAAAAAGATATTTTTATGTTCCATTGATTCGGTTGCTGTTCTAGATGTTGCTCAATCATAGGATAATATGCCCACCGCCCCACTTAGCTTCATAGAGTTATTATTATTTTTAAAGTGGGAACTGCAAAAAAAAGGCTGATCGAGTCCTATTGAAGCAGAGCACATGCTGCTTCATGCTCGCAGAAGGTGCATGGTTTTATACCAAATCGAGCTTATTTAAAAGATTCTCTGGGTATCAAGATTTGTTTTTATAGCAAATGATTTGAATTGAATTTCCACAAACTGAGACAGAATGCAAATGCAGACATTGTCTCTGTTTTTCTATTGCAAGGTGCAGCATGGTAGAAAGACAAGGACATGGAAATGGGGATTACTGTATGAGCGTGACCTTGTTTCCCATGTAAAGGCTGAGAAAAAGAAGAAAATAGGTGTTTTATTTATTTATTTATTGTCTGGCTTCCTGTTTGGTTTTTGAGACCTAGTTTGGTTCTGAATATTGCTGATTCTTGCCAAACGCATTAACGTGTTTATTGACGCGTGTAGTCATCAAGGTCATTCTGCCTCACCAAACCCTACGGACATAAGCCTCTCCTGATTATCTCCCATCATGTTTGTGTGTATGCAGTACGTTGTAATAGCCGGTTTCACACCTGCACAGGTAGATTATTGACTAATGGAGGAATTTTCTTTTTCTTCTAAAATCAATGTTTTCGACTTTATCTGTTTAAATCCCAGTTGCACACTGACAGAATGCCCACAGCCCTGCGAGTGATGAGATCACACAGGTCATTACACTGGTGTCAGGAAGTTTGAATGAGGCCCTAAACCTACATGAGTCGGGTTTTAGCTCTCTGCTGCAGTAGCTTTAATGTTTTATCAATACATTTGTTAGCAGTTATTTGGTGCCTGGTTAATGTGTTGGGTGAAAGTGGTGGCTGGAGAACAAGAAGCACTGAGCAAAGTTTACTTACAGCTCTATAGCAGATCTTCCACTCCAACCAGTGTGAAGCACATGTTCATGGAGCTGACTTTGTGCACCAAGGGCATTGCCATGTTTTTTTTTTTTTTTTTTTTTTTGGTCTCCTAGTTCAAGTAAAGGTAAAGTTTCATTTTACCGCATCCAAAATCTCCTTCTTCTTTTTTTTGGCTTCTCCCATTAGGTCTCCATACCCTCTGTCCTCTACATCTGCCTCTTTTAAACCAACTACCTGCATGTCTTCCCTCAACACACCCATTAACCCCCTCCTTGGTCTTCCTCTGTTTCTCCTTTCTGGTGGCTCCATGCTCAGCATTCTCCTACTGATATACCCCATGTCCCTCCTCTGCACATGTCCAAACCATCTCAATCTCACCTCCCTCACCTTTGTCTCCAAAACGTCCTACATGCGCTGTCCATTACTGCATCCAAAGACGATCTATACAATTGTTTGCCTTTAACTTTGTGGTAACAGTTTTGGGGTAAATCCATACATGGATGGAGAAAACATTTTTTTGTTTGTTTGTTTGTTAGTAGTAGCAGCTTAATAGCAGCTACAAGAAGAAAACATTTCTAGAAACTGTCCTGAAAAGGCAATTTAACAAGTGCCTAGAAATTCCTAATTGTATTCATTCTCCTGTTAATTCATTGGCATTTAATTATAGACATTTTAAAGGCCTGCCATTTCCTATTCCAGTGCTAAAGTTTGGAAATGCACATACAATTTTAAAATACACATACAATAGTTCTTTATTTATGTAATGGAACATGGCATTGAACCATCACTTGCACCACATGAGGCAAACAGAAAAGCTATGCATAAACATGATGTGGTGGTAGTCATGACTTAATAGTGTTAATGGATTGTTTCAGGGGAATCCTTCATCTGTAAATGCAAATGTGCCCAATGATGAGTGAAAGTTAATAGGTACTGTTATCTCATTGCCATAACACTTATTGATCCTTATTGCTGTTCCTTCATAATTAGCAACAGGCTTTCAGACTGAGGGCCAAGTAATCCTGATTAAAGTACAGCTCTAAAGGAGGGAACCTATGGATTTTTCTCTTTGGTTTGAGTAAAATTATTCAACAATAAATTAAATGAGAGCCTCCCAGTATTTATGTATAAACCATAATTCTAAGATTTATTTATTTATTTATTTTTAATCAGCCACCTTTCACTTATTCAAGACCCTCAGAATTGAAATGGATTTACATTAATGGGTGTTTGCGGTCGTATCGCAGGCCATGCACTCATGCTTATTTTTTATTAGGAGACAAATAAAATAAATAGAATTATTATTTATAGATTATTTATAGATAGTTGGAGTAAGTACACACTTTCTGAGCATCTAAGAAAATATTTTTAGAGAGTAAACGATGGGATGCATTAATTTAAAAATGTGTATGAGATACAAGTTGGTATGTGATTTATATATAATTAGTAGTAGATGCGCTACACTTTACTTGATTAGAAAGTAACCAAAAATTTGTGACTAATATTTGATATGTAAATCAATTTCTTTTCGCTAAACTGTTTCTCGAGCGCGTTCAATCAGCACTGCTGAGGCGTGTCCTGAGAGTCACATGGAATACAGATTAACATGGCAGAGGTAGAGCTGTAACTTCCTGGAGACACAATAGGAAAAGAACTTTCTGGTTTCATTTAATCCTTTGTTTATATATATATATATATATATATATATATATATATATATATATATATATATATATATACAGTGGAACCCGGTTATGTCGATGTCCTAGGGGGTCGCCAAAAAGCATCGACGTAACCGATGACGGAGATAAACGAAAATCAAAATGGCGGCAATATATTAACGTGCTTGAAATTTCTTTATGTACATGATGTGCGTTAATAAATGAGAATGTGCATGCACGTGTTTTTGGAGGGTTTTTTACACAACAGCGTTGCCGCGGTTTGTTTGATAAAGGCATGCTATAAAAATACATACAGTACATGTTTATCTGTCATGAATCCACCTGCCACGCCCCCTTCGGCCCCCTTCAGCGTGTCAGGTGCTTTCTCGGCCACTTTCTCTGAAGCTTCGCTTCAATCGCGCACATATGGTGCTCGTTTATCATCACCACCAGCTCCTATTTAAACTTCCACACTCTCACTGTCCGTTATTGTTGGTATATGTTGGTTCACGGCGGTCGTTGTTATCGCTCATGCGTATCCCGGTACGTGTCTTCCCACCGGCACTCTCTCAACGGCTGCTCTTTTCTTCCCAAAGCGCATCGCGGATTTCCCCCGATCCTGCCGGTGTTCATTCTATGCTTTTGCTGCTCATCCCACATTCCGCGCCGCCAAGCGCGGCTTTCGCCTCCCATTCATCGCATAACATTTAACAACAAAAGGCATATGTGCACTAACTAACAGCAGAGATTCACCAGTATACAATACAACACCTGTAGCAGCCGTAAGCCTTGATTTTTCCGACACTTCCGCGAGTTCTTCTGCGGCTGCACCGAGATAACCGACGTTAAATGGCAAATTTTTCCCCCCTTGTGCTCGAGATATTAGGGTTCGGCGACATAAACCGATTAAAAAATGCTAAGAAAAAGCGAGAATTTGGCGGTTCCACTTCAAAAACGTTGACTTAATAGGGTTGTCGAGTTAACCGAGGGCGAGATAACCGGGTTCCACTGTATATATATATTTTTTTTTTTTTTTTTTTGTCAGTGGCAGCTAAATATGACCTGCTGTAGTACAAAGCATAGTAGCAAGCTTGCATTCTAAGTATTCCCAGACATACTGAGATTGTGCGATTGTTCATTGTTTGAAGAGTTTTGCGGATTGGTTGTGTGTCACTCATAATGTTTTACTCAAGCAGGCACTCCAATTACCGCGATGTGAAATGGCGAAACATTCTTATCGCCACCGCAATCATTCAAGGGGGTCACTGTCAAAATGATGTTATCCCTTCAACACTTAGTTTAGAAGGATTTACATTTTTTCTTCAAGTAACCAGCTCGAAATTGCATGCCAGTCAAAGCCCATCTCTTCCGTAGAACTGGGAAAAAAACAAAAAACCCAAACAAATAAAAAAAAAAAAAAAACAAGCAACTGCAGTATTGTGTCTGAGGGGGAAAAAATACATGATTAATATGTCAAAACAAATTCCTATCACACCTATTGTGCTACATCAGTTTCTGAGGATGCATTTTCTTTCAGACACAATCAGCTAAGATGTGCATAATGTTAAAGAAAGCTATGAATAAAGAGCTTTTCGAGAGTGATGTTTATTGCCCACCTGAATTTGTTGGGATTTTGTTTGCTAGAGTGACAGTGTCTGGTTTAAATCCGCTTCACAGATATTATGTAGTGAATATGAAATTCAGAAGATTGCTTTGCTGCTTCTTCTTCTTTATTTCTTATTTTATGATGAAAGTGCAAGCATCTAATCAGCACCACTCTCTCTCTCTCTCTCTCTCTCTCTCTCTCTCTCTCTCTCTCTCTCTCTCTCACACTGCATGTCTCATGCATTGTTATTTTGGTCCATGTTTTCAACACAGCTAAGAATATCCCCTTGAGTTGGTAAGCTTTGCTTTGAATGGAAAATAGGGCAGCTCTATTGATACCTTATAAGTTGTTCGAGGTTCAGATCAGCCTGTTAGAAGAAATCTGTTTCTAGCTCATAAGTTAGAGGTCAAGACGAAAGCCAGCTTTGTTAAAGGATAGATATTCTGTGAGATTATATGATGGACACGTTCTTTACATTGTACAGTACAGGGGAGCAGAAAGAGAAGTTGTATTTTGTAAGACAAATTCTTACTAGGAGAGACTGTGTAGATGTGTTGCAGTAATGCAGTAACTCGTTTCGACACTTCGGCCTTCGGAATAATGCTAGAGACATATTTTGAAAAACTGGATTTTAACTATGTTTTGTGCATATCATATCAGTTTTTTATAATAAAGTTAGAAACTTTTCCTTAGGTATTAATAAATGTCGAGGTACAGATATTTGATTGCTGGAAATATCAGCTATCTAAAAAAAAAACATAGTTTTTCCGGCTTCCTTTCCGCTGTCATTACGAGAGCGACCTCTAGAGGCGATTCACTGACTGAACATGCTTGGTAATTGGTTATCTGCAAGTACGATCAGGAGGCAAAATAGTTACATTTAAAATCATAATAAAATCTCTATCATAATACTGGAAAAACTATGTGGCTTTCACAGAAAAAAGTTTCGGGACCCCTGACTTATAGTATTAAAGCTTGTGGTTTCAGAGAATAGCAAATAAACTACACTTTGGGGGAAAAACCAAAAGACCTATCTATATTTATTTAGTTCCTAAAACAGACAAATGATGAAACTGCTTACAAAATAAAATGCGGGATGTGACTGTGTTTTTAATCTGGGACTAAAAAACCAAACCCATTACTCAAGACCCATTACCTGATATTTGCATAACATTCTGTATGACGCATCAAACAGTTTATTTTTTTCTTTTTTAGCGCTGCAAAAGTATTATGGTGATCATAATTGAACTATGTGTAGTTTATCTTACCTCCCTTATCCCTAATATATGCAGCTGTAGATTACCTTTCGATTTTCCTATTCACAGACGGATTGTGCGCATGTTGACTCGGTGGCCTGTGGGATTCCGTATAGATCGGCACGAGCCGATGCAAACAAAAACACAATTACTAATACTGTGAACAGTATAGAATTAATATTCGTTGGAAATAAGTTCTGTATAGCTGAGGATATGTTAGTTTATGGTAATCGAGTTGATTAGTGAGATGTTTATACAAGGAGCAAACATACACACCAGGCAGTCTGCAATCTCGCAGTACAAATTTTCCTACAGGTTATTTGCTGTGATATAAGTAACCGATCGCAATATTGCTACTAGGGAGGTTCAAGGTGAGGAAATGAACTCTTAAAGGTCAGCTTTCACCTATTACTCAACCTCAGCACCTGCAGCATTCCATGAAAAATTAACAATTTTATCCTCCTTCGCTAAAAACACTAACACTGGAATTTGTCTATGACAGCACTTGACATAAATGATCGCTTACTTGTACCTGTTAGTTATATAATATTTGGTAAGATTTTAATTTCCTAAAGCTAGAGATATGGCTTGGAAATATGGCAGTCGTAATCATATTAATGGAACCGTATGCCCTTGAGAGAGTCCACATTTGTTCTGCCAACAGGAATTGGAGTTGAGGCAATACAGAGGGGAAAATCTCATTGCAGGCAATAATGTAGGTTGTCATTATGAAAAATTCCTGCTCATCTCGACAACAAAAGGCATGAAAGAGTTCATTTAAATAAACCAATTTAATATATATATATATATATATATATATATATATATATATATATATATATATATATATATATATATACAGTATCTCACAAAAGTAAGTACACCCCTCACACTCCCCTTCAGCAACTATTTTAGTATCTTTTTAATCTTGGATTTATTTTAGTGTATTTTAGAGTCTGTATTACAGCAATTAAAATTTGGTGCTTTGAGTCTAATTCTCTCATCCTGACCACTGGATGTTCAACAAGACTCTCTGAGGATTTGAGAATTAGAATCGTTGCTCTCCACAAAGATTCCGAGGCTGTAAGAAGATCAGTAAAACCCCGAAACTGAGTTACAGTACAGTGGTCAGGGTCATACAGAGGTTTTCCAAGACGGGATCCATTCGAGCAAGTCTGGTGAATTCCATGCTCAGGAGGATTAAGGCAGTGCTGGATAACGAAGGTGCTCACACAAAATATTGCCACTTTTTTTATGCTTCTTGGGACAAGCTACAATGTGTACAGCTAATGCAAAAATATTAATGTAAATTGTATTTTCTTTTTGTTGATGTATTGTAACAGATAAAAAGGCTTATACTGCAACACTCTAAAATGAAGCTCATTTATTCTGAAGCACTCAGCACAATATTTCAGTGAAGTATCACATAATTATACAAAACAACAAAAGTATTCCTTATCAAGCAGCCACTTGAATGTAATAAATTTATACCACATAGAAAAATGAAATGTCAGTTTTAGTGACATGGGAAGCATTGAAGAGAATAGTTCAGGTGGACTGTTGGGTCACATGGAGCCACGGAAAATAGGAGTGATGCCTCCAGGTTTATGGTTTAGATGTTTCATGTATTAGCACCATGAGTCATTGTTATTACCTGTAGAGAACAGTGTAAGAATGTTGCCTGATTCTTATCCTCATCAGAATACACTGTAAAAAGCATTAACATTGATTGAGTGATTATTTGTCTCAATGAGGAATGCACATCTCCATAACTGAGGCGTTTTTTACCCCTAACCCCAGAGCTTCTGTCTCTCTGACATTCTAACCCTAACACTGTTCTGCCTCCATGAAGATGCAGCTCTACCTCTGCCATGTTAATCTATTTTATGTGACCCCTAGGACACGCCTGGGTCTCTGTAGAGTTGAGAAACAATTTAGCGGGGAAAAATCGATCCACATATAAAATATTGGTCACAAAACATTGTCACTTTCCAAAGTACAGGGCATCTACTAATAATGATATCAAAACAAACATTTTCTCTGATGCAAATATGTTCAAAACGATGCATCGCGATACAAATGCCAGCTTGTACCCGATGCACATTTTTTTAAATTGACGCATCACATCGTTACTTTTTATGCCGATGCATCTTTCCATCCCTGGTCTGTTTATTTGCACTATTGTCTATATGTTTGGCGAGTTGTGCCATCAGGACGCAAGGATTGCTCGTTCTTAAGGAAAAAACCCTGGTGGTCTGGGAAGTGGAATGGATATTTGCATATGTGATTCTACAGCTGAGTGGAGTCAGAGAATGAGAGCGATGTAGCGGAGGTCTTCCACATTATCATTCAGTCAAACAGGCTATGGTCAAAACAACAAAGCGGAGGTTTTAGAACTGTCATTGCAGGTGCATTACTTAAGTAAAAGCCAAAGATATAATGGGAGTTCAGGATATTTCTGACAATAACCGCACATCTGAATGAGCCCAGGTTCTTGCCTGGTGATCATGTGCTCATAGCATAGGTTAATGAACTAATTATTTATAGTGGTCTGTATTGAAAGAGATCTTCCACTAGATTCTATTTACCATTAGAAAATGTTGATGTTTTTGTACTTCGTAGCTCAAGCTGGGTAAATAATATAGCTGTTCTGAGTTATTCCAGGGAGATGGACTTTAGAAAAAAGAGTGTATCTATATTTTACTGAGTTTCACTGCAGGCCACTGTAATAGATGCAAAGATGACAACCGACTCCCTTTTTTTGGATGAGTGCCGTATGTTGAGGAAACCTGCAAATACAAGAAAAAGTGAAGGGTCTGATTGGGAGTAGAAGCTTCGCTATATTGCTTCTCAAATTGCCCATGGACTTGTTTTTTTTTTTTTCAGGATTGTAGTGGTGTACTATCTCATAGCAGCTTACTAACATATTTATTCAGTGTCTTTGTGTCACATTTTAGACTTGGTGGTTTGTTGGCAGATGATCCTCACCTTTCCTTCCAAAACTTGTCTCTGTAAATGTGATTATTTACATGATTTTAATTAAAAGCCGAACCTTCACAACTCTTTTTTTTTTTTTTTGCTTGTATGAACTGAGAACAATGACCCTGAGTATTTATTTTATTAACAGTCATAAACACAGGTTTATTCCTTCTGCTTTTAGAAGCCAGTGTGCCGACAACTGTTTTTTTTTGTGAAGGTCAGAAGACATTCACTCGCCCCTCGTCTTTGTCCGACTCGATCTCTTCAGAACGGAAACCTTTAGCACCTGGAAGCATTTCATCTCAGTCAGTCAATATGGTCTTGAACAGAGAGCTCGGCGGACTTCATTGAAAACATGCTGTGCCCATGTGGAGTTGCAGGTTAATCGTTTTATTTAAAACCAGTCAGACAGACAAAAAGGACTGGTTAGTTAAAAAATGGTAATGGTCAAAACAAACAAAGCAAGAAAGGTGCAGTTGAGCGAAGGCAACGAACACATGAGAGTTCCATTAGAAAGTTGGTAACTGTGAATAGGGTATGACTATAATAGGATTTGACTGGTAAAAAATTATGGACCAGGGATCATAGAGTTGAAGTTTTTGGGGAAAAACATGGGCTTGATTGTGTACGTTTTGGATAAGAAATGA